>NC_142758.1:32093721-32396752 GCF_054948205.1 Urtica dioica subsp. dioica
CCGACCTTAGCACGCTCTCCCTTCCATTTCCTCACTTTCATTACACTTACAACTCTCGAGAGATGAGTCGTGTCCCCGCCACCTCCGTGGGCGCCCGAGCGACTAGCTCGAGGCACGACCTCCAAAGCTCTGCGCACCGTCTCGAAGGGCAACCTCATGATAATGAGAGCCAGCCCCGAGACCCGATGAATGAACTCGAGGCCGCAGTCCGAGAGGACACGGCTCGAAGGCTTGCCGAGCTCCTAGACCACCCCGGCGTCACCGGCGCGCTCATCGCCGACCTCCTCGACTCCAACAACTACGTCGACCATGACGAGAAAGACCCCGGTTGCGTGGAGAAGTCGAGAACCAACGAGACAAACCTCCACCACAATATTCACGAAAGGGGACGCATGCGCACGCTTCCAAGGGGACACCCTCGGGCGACCGCGTCTAGACGTCAACTTTCTGACGAGCACGCGCACGCGCCCTCGAGGGGACACCCTCGGGCGACCACGTCAAGGCGTCAAGTGTCGAGTAATACTCGGGGACGCTCGACCTCTAGGTCCCGAAAGGGACGCTCCAAGCTCACCATCCGCGTCCAAAACCCCCGGGGGGATGACGACGTCAATGGCTGTGGCGTCTGTCGAGGAGGTCCCAAAGAGAGACGGTATACACATTTCCCCGCGAGTTGAGTTCACTCCTCGAGTCGAGTACCGAGTCCACGAGTCGACAAGCTACTCCTCGTGCCGACTCTACGTTTCTCTTCGAGTTGAGTTCACTCCTCGAGTCGAGTACCGAGTCCACGAGTCGACAAGCTACTCCTCGTGCTGACTCTACATTTCTCCTCGAGTTGAGTTCACTCCTCGAGTTTAGTACCGAGTCCACGAGTCGACAAGCTACTCCTCGTGCCGACTCTACGTTTCTCCTCGAGTTGAGTTCACTCCTCGAGTCGAGTACCGAGTCCACGAGTCGACAAGCTACTCCTCGTGCCGACTCTACATTTCTCCTCGAGTTGAGTTCACTCCTCGAGTTGAGTACCGAGTCCACGAGTCGACAAGCCACTCCTCGTGCCGACTCTACTTTTCTCCTCGAGTTGAGTTCACTCCTCGAGTCGAGTACCGAGTCCACGAGCTGACAAGCTACTCCTCGTGCCGACTCTACGTTTCCCCTCGAGTTGAGTTCACTCCTCGAGTCGACTACCGAGTCCACGAGTCGACAAGCTACTCCTCGTGCCGACTCTACGTTTCTCCTCGAGTTGAGTTCACTCCTCGAGTCGAGTACCGAGTCCACGAGCCGACAAGCTACTCCTCGTGCCGACTCTACAATTCTCCTCGAGTTGAGTTCACTCCTCGAGTTGAGTACCGAGTCCACGAGTCGACAAGCCACTCCTCGTGCCGACTCTACTTTTCTCCTCGAGTTGAGTTCACTCCTCGAGTCGAGTACCGAGTCCACGGGTCGACAAGCTACTCCTCGTGCCGACTCTACGTTTCCCCTCGAGTTGAGTTCACTCCTCGAGTCGAGTACCGAGTCCACGAGTCGAGAAGCTACTCCTCGTGTCGACTCTACGTTTCCCCTCGAGTTGAATTCACTCCTCGAGTCGAGTACCGAGTCCACGAGTCGACAAGCGACTCCTCGTGCCGACTCTACGTTTCTCCTCGAGTTGAGTTCACTCCTCGAGTCGAGTACCGAGTCTACGAGTCGACAAGCTACTCCTCGTGCCGACTCTACATTTCTCCTCGAGTTGAGTTCACTCCTCGAGTTCAGTACCGAGTCCACGAGTCGACAAGCCACTCCTCGTGCCGACTCTACTTTTCTCCTCGAGTTGAGTTCACTCCTCGAGTCGAGTACCGAGTCCACGGGTCGACAAGCTACTCCTCGTGCCGACTCTACATTTCTCCTCGAGTTGAGTTCACTCCTCGAGTTGAGTACCGAGTCCACGAGTCGACAAGCCACTCCTCGTGCCGACTCTACTTTTCTCCTCGAGTTGAGTTAACTCCTCGAGTCGAGTACGGAGTCCACGGGTCGACAAGCTACTCCTCGTGCCGACTCTACGTTTCTCCTCGAGTTGAGTTCACTCCTCGAGTCGAGTACCGAGTCCACGAGTCGACAAGCTACTCCTCGTGCCGACTCTACGTTTCTCCTCGAGTTGAGTTCACTCCTCGAGTCGAGTACCGAGTCCACGAGTCGACAAGCTACTATTCGTGCCGACTCTACGCTTTTCCTCGAGTTGAGTTCACTCCTCAAGTTGAGTACCGAGTCCACGAGTCGACAAGCCACTCCTCGTGCCGACTCTACGTTTCTCCTCGAGTTGAGTTCACTCCTCGAGTCGAGTACCGAGTCCACGAGTCGACAAGCTACTCCTCGTTCCGACTCTACGTTTCTCCTCGAGTTGAGTTCACTCCTCGAGTCGAGTACCGAGTCCACGAGTCGACAAGCTACTCCTCGTGCCGACTCTAGGCTTCTCCTCGAGTTGAGTTCACTCCTCGAGTCGAGTATCGAGTCCACGAGTCGACAAGCTACCCCTGGTGCCGACTCTACATGTCACCTCGAGTTGAGTCCAATCCTCGAGTCAAGTACCGAATCCGCGAGTCGGCTAGCTACTCCTCGTGTCGACTCTACATGTCTCCTCGAGTCGAGTTCACTCCTCGAGTCGAGTACCGAGTAAGAATGGGCCACCTGAGTACCCAAACGCGAAACACGCACCAGGGCGCCGCACTCACAAAGGCACAAGGCTCGACCCAAGAGACCCAACCCGGAAATGCGACCAGCGCACTGAGGTGCCACACTCGCCCAGGGATCAAATCTGCACCTAACCTTGCCTGTCACGTGACGCACGCGCCCAATGGTGTCATGTTAATGAGATGGTATGGCCACACAAATATGGCACCGCGCTCGCCGCCCAGCTCGCAAGCCAAAAGGCAGCGAGTTACAAATGGGTTTCAAAGGCTTGCGTCCGCCGGACGTATCTGGTCTAGCCAGCGTCCACGGGAAACCTGGCCACACAAATGTGGCACCGCGCTCGCCGCCCAGCTCGTGAGCCGAAAGGCAGCGAGTTACAAATGGGTTTCAAAGGCTTGCGTCCGCCGGACGTATCTGGTCTAGCAAGCGTCCACGGGAAACCTGGTCACACAAATGTGGCACCGCGCTCGCCGCCCACCTCGTGAGCCGAAAGGCAGCGAGTTACAAATGGGTTTCAAAGGCTTGCGTCCGCCGGACGTATCTGGTCTAGCCAGCGTCCACGGGAAACCTGGCCACACAAATGTGGCACCGCGCTCGTTGCCCAGCTCGTGAGCCGAAAGGCAGTGAGTTACAAATGGGTTTCAAAGGTTTGCGTCCGCCGGACGTATCTGGTCTAGCCAGCGTCTGTGGGAAACCTGGCCACACAAATGTGGCATCGCGCTCGCCGCCCAGCTCGTGCGCCGATAGGCAGCGAGTCACAAATGGGTTTCAAAGGCTTGCGTCCGCCGGACGTACCTGATCTAGCCAACGTCCACGGGAAACTTGGCCACACAAATGTGGCACCACGCTCGCCGCCCAGCTCGTGCGCCGATAGGCAGCGAGTCACAAATGGGTTTCAAAGGCCTGCGTCCGCCGGACGTAACTGGTCTAGCCAGCGTCCACGGAAAACCCGGTCACACAAATGTGACACCGAGGCCCCCCGAGGCCCAAGTTGTGCTAATCGATCACGCCTTCATTGGTAGGTCGGGAAAATAAGCCACGCACAATAAAGTCGTGCTAATCGATCATGCCTTCATTGGTAAGTCGAGAACGTAAGCCACGCGTCGACGAAACCGCGCGAATCGATTACGGTAATATATTGAGAACATAAGACACGTAACGCAAAGCCGTCCCACGCGACACAATAAAGCCGTCCCACGCGACACTCCAAAGCCGTCCCTCACGACGCACAAAAGATGTCCCTCGCGATGCACCAACGCCATCCCTCGCGATGCATTAAACGCCATTCTGCGGTGCGACCACAAACTCAATTGTGGTTGTCTGGAGTCCATATGTCGACGAGATTCTTGAGTTTCCACTCGACCTACGCTCGACCAGAAACTCGAGGGGCTAATGTTGTCGGCCTGTCAACGACCGACAGGGGCAAAAGAGTCAAAACGCGCCACGATAGGCGGGACCGTCGCAACAACTCCCGACCGGCCAGCCAAGGGCCACACAACAACTCCCCGGTCGGCGCAGAGCCGGCGCCCGGCCATTGGCCGGCCCAGAGCCGGCCATTGCCTCCATGACCGGGTCAGAGGGAGCCCTCGCCTCCATGGTCGCCTCAGAGCCACCCCTTGCCTCCACAGCCGGCTCAGAGGGAGCCGTCGCCTCCATGGCCGCCTCAGAGGCACCCCTCGCCTCCATGGCCGCCTCAGAGGCACCCCTCGCCTCCACGGCCGCCTCAGAGGCACCCCTCGCCTCCACGGCCGCCTCAGAGGCACCCCTCGCCTCCATGGCCGCCTCAGAGGCACCCCTCGCCTCCACGGCTGCCTCAGAGGCACCCGTCGCCTCCACGGCCGCCTCAGAGACACCCCTCGCCTCCACGGCCGCCTCAGAGGCATCCCTCGCCTCCATGGCCGCCTCAGAGGCACCCCTCGCCTCCATGGCCGCCTCAGAGGCATCCCTCGCCTCCATGGCCGCCTCAGAGGCACCCCTCGCCTCCATGGCCGCCTCAGAGGCACCCCTCGCCTCCACGGCCGCCTCAGAGGCACCCCTCGCCTCTATGGCCGCCTCAGAGGCACCCCTCGCCTCCATGGCCACCTCAGAGGCACCCCTCGCCTCCATGGCCGCGTCAGAGGCACCCCTTGCCTCCATGGCCGCCTCAGAGGCACCCCTTGCCTCCATGGCCGCGTCAGAGGCACCCCTTGCCTCCATGGCCGCCTCAGAGGCACCCCTCGCCTCCATGGCCGCCTCAGAGGCACCCATCGCCTCCATGGGCGCCTCAGAGGCACCCCTCGGTCAAGGGTATGCCCCCAAAGCCCCTTTGGTTGCCTATAAATACCGGGGTCCCTCCCCCGGTCCAGGTAATCCATTCTTGAGTACTGAAACGCTGCCGAACTCGTACCTCGCTCGTTTCTCTCAAGTCACGGCCTCTAAACACTTAAACCCTCTATATCCACCTCAATCGTACTAATGTTGAGCGTCAGAGAGGTAAACAGTGTTGTCAATGGTGCCCACAAGAAGAGTAGTAGTGTCTATTTATGTACATTTGATGTCATATAGTCTTACGAAGACTCTTGCTTGTAATTGCTTATTCATTAATGAAAAGTTGAAACGTTCATTCAATCTTCCTTGTCTGAAGCTTTATGATAAAACCATAGTCTTTTAGTCCATAAACAAACTTAACAACTTACGAAGAGACAAATGTAGATTTGGATGAACAAACTCTTCGTAGTTTGCTTAAAACGATATATTCGCAATCTTAGGGTCAAAGGACTATTGACCTCAGTATGATTGTTAGAAGAATCTATGATGTCTGGTTATGAGGCATTGAGAGTTAGGAACTCTATAGTTCTTCTAGGTATCTTCCGAAGGTACTGAATTGACCAGTGCACTTCTAGAGACAGGATAAGAACAAACCATTTAACCTCTTATGTCTCGAAGTCACTATGTATGAATTGCATCATGCTTACCTTAATCCTGAAATGAGACATGCCATTTCACACCTTAGTATTCTCATTTGAGAAAGTCAGAGTTCGGACTCACTATGTCATTCCGAACAGGGCCTATTGGTGAAATACTAAGTTGTGAGTATGTCATGAGTAACTTTGTGAAGTTCTCATAGATATGGAATTCATGTACAAGATTGCTGAAATGCAATGTATGTCACCTCATGCTTTGTTCCTTGGAGTGTGAATAAATGAACTGGCCAGTGTCCAAATTGAGTCCTGACTCTTTTGGATGAAACAATGTGACTTGTTAGCTCCTCGTCAATACATTGTTTCTAACTTATTCACAAGCGACAAAGGAGTTGAGGAAATAACAGCTAGAAGGGTAAAATGGTAATTTAGTAAATCCCGACTAGCTGATGACATTCATGAAGGGTAGCATAGATAATATTCAGTGGATCCGCTCATTATAATTAGGTCGAATTCTTGAGTAGAAAACAAATTCATTTGAACCGAGAGATTTTCAGTGTCAGCTCTTTAGTGGAGTCAGCTGGCATTAAGCTAAACTTGGAAAAGGTTTGTGAACTTTTGAGTCCAAGTGTTTAGCTAAAGCTTTGTTCATTTGGGTCCATGAGGTCACTGTCACGAATCACATCGATAGGAATAGTTAAACTGGAAGCTAAGTCAAAACAAGAACGAAAATTGTCAAAAGGGTATTTTTGTCTTTTGAGACAAAGGATGAAATGAATGTCAATAAATTTTTTGACAAGTTCATTTGATGACTTAATGTCACTCGGCCATAATATGATTAATTGGGCCTTGTGGATTAATTTCATTTCATAAGAATTTTATTGAAAATTCTTAATGGGCCTTTTTCATGTTGTCATGAACAAAATGGAAAAGCTTCTAGAAGCCCCTTCTAGAAGGTGATAGGCGCCCATAATACCCATAGGAAGAGAGAATATTTTGTGCATAAATGTATCAAGATACTTGCCAAAAGAAAAAGAGGAAACAAATTTCCCCTAAGAGGAAACATGGTGGGCGCCCAAATGTGGTCAAGAGAGAAGCAAACAAAAGAGGAAACAAATCCAAGGACTTACTTGTTTTGTCTTGGACGTGCACCTCTTTGAAGGAAAAGGGAAATTGGCTCATGAATATGTGATATTCTATAGAAGAGGAAACTACCTTATTGAAGGTGAGACCTCTCCTATAAATAGGAGCCTCATTCCACACTTTTCATTCATGCAAAGTTTTAGAGATTGAGAGCTTCTCTCTCTAGACTTGGCCGCCCCTTCCTCTCTCTCTCTCTAGTTTATATTTTCGATTATTTCTTGTCTTGGCACCTAGGTCCTCACTCGACCTAGTGTTTAGCTCTGCGACTTCGAGACTCGTTCTCAAGTCGTAGTGTTTAAAAGTGCCCACTCACTGATTCCTTCTTTTCGAGTGATTTAGTGATAGAAACTTTCGTGGTTGCTCGAGGTGCCGAGGAAAGAAAGAGAGACGTGCTGCGAGGGGAGACGAGCGTTGCAACTTTCCAAAAGCTTCTACAAGGTTCAAGCTTCAAGAAAGGTTAGTAACTTTAATAGCTCATATTAGTTTTTATTTACATTCACATGCTCTTGTCTAGGTTAGTAAAAACTAGTTTTACTTAAAAAGAAAATTTTTAAAATTCCGCCGCTTAACGAAGCGTTAAACTTTTTCTCAAACCCTAGATCGATTCCAACAAACAGAGGCATCCCCTCTGTTTCCCCTTTGTAGTTCACACTTCTCTGCTTGCTTTTCAGGTGCTTGGGCGAGATAGACACTACCGACAGCTAAGGGACGACTTGGGATACCAAGTCCGACACGCTCGAGTCAAGACGAGACCACTTGGTCCGGCCTTGGGTCTAACCACCTTTGACTCCTAAATCGTTGTCCGAAAAACGGCGACAACACACTGAAACTAAATTCTCGAACGTTTTTTAATTAAATAATTAACAATTATTTAATATAAATCCAAAACATTAAAGTGTATCTCAAATGCTAACGCTATAAAGCGATACACGACTCACAAGTGAGATCGAGCTTCACTCTTTTCTGAATTCTCTAACTTCCGGCTTCAATGCGTCCAATTCTGCCGGCTCTCGCTTGTCCCGACTCAATCTATCTGTGAAAGCTCCGAAATTCAAAAACGAGCATCGAGTCAAAACATAATCCCAATTCCCGACTCGAAACTTAAAACCCGAATTCTCGGTCTTTCATTGAGACCCGAGAGATTTCCAAAGATTCGACAAACCAACCATAACTCAACAAACCATTAACAATCTCCAAAACCCAACATGTCACAAAACAAAGCTAAACATGTCAATAAACCATCTTAGCCAACCAAAACCGACATGACTAACCCTTAATCCAAATTCAAACCTTCATTCCTCAAATCACCTAACCATATCAACCCATACCAAATCATTTCCAAAACCAAACCGAACTAACAAGCCAATTCTCAAATCAAGTAAACCAACTAACGAACATGAACGATATTTTCAGATTCGACACTAGGCGAAGAACGTACCATAACTTTGGCTACATAACTCGAAATAAAACGATTCCAATTTCATACTAAAATTAACATCCACATCTTTCTAACAAGATATCATAATCCAATTTTGGACTCAGGCAGATAACTCAAAAACATCCAACAAATTCAGTTTACAAAGTCGGTATTCCCAGTTTCTCCAGCTTTGAAACCCTGTTTTACAAAAATTCATATCTCACTCAATTCTTAACGGAATTATACGTTCTTGAATGTTTTAGAAACCTCATAACATCTACTATCCAGGAAAAATATCAACAAATCAAAACTAAACCGGTACTGAAGTGTCCACTGTTACCGTTCGTTTTCGGGACACCGGAAATTCAAAAACAATTCAAGACCGGCCGGGCTTCGCCGGCCGGAAGCCCGACGGGCCCCGGCCCACCAGGCCCGAGCGCCCTGACGCACCCACGGCCCAACAGGGCCGGCGCGCGCGCACCTGCGCCCCCGGCCCAGCGACCACACGCGCCCGCGCCCCCGGCCCAGCGGCCACGCGCGCCCTAGCGCGCCTGGCCCGCGCGCGCCTTGTGCCCCGGGTGTCTCGGCCCGCGTGCGCGCCTTGCGCCCTGGCCCTCCCGGCCGATGCGCGCTCCCGTGCCCCGAGCGTCCCGGCCCGCGCGCGCTCCCGCTCCCCGGGCGTCCTGGCCCGCGCACGCCCCTACTGCCCCGGCCGAGTGATCCTGCTGCCTCGGCCGGGTGCACCTGTCGCCTCGGCGGGGTGCCCCTGCTGCCCCAGCCGAGCGCCTCTGCTGCCTCGGCCGGGCGTCCCTGCTGCCCCGGCCGAGCACTCCTGCCGCCTCGGCCGAGTGCCCCTGCTGCCTCGGCCGGGTATACCTGCTGCCAGGCACGCCACGCCCGGCCAAGTCTCACGCCCGGCGCACCCCGCGCCCATCTAGACGACGCGCCCTGCGCCCTCCTGGGCATTGTGCCTCACAAGCCCAGCTCCCGGCCACCCGGTGGGCCTCAAGGGGGCGGCCCAAGGCCTCCTCCAAATGCTATAAATACCCCCCCTAGGGGGAAGGACAAAGCATCCCAATTCCCACACAACGCTTCTCTCTCACTCGAGAATTCTCTCATCTCCCGCACTCTTGTGATATTCCAAGAGCACACGCTCCTCCTCCTTCGGCTCAGAAATACAAGGACCCCCCTCCACGAGAGGGAGCGCGCTCCTTTTCTGCGACCCGATCTTCTTCAGTACACACTGCTCTCCTGCTTCTTGGCCCTTGAGCTAGAACTCCGAGCTACGAGGCAAGCGACCCCTCTAAAGTCTTCACTAGAAGCTACGAGCCGGGTCCTACTCTAAAGCCTTGGATTCTCAAGCCTCCGAGCCCAAGATAGCCCCCAACAAACAAATTGAACTTCGTTCTGACCTGATCCCGACTAAAGGGTACGTAGGCAGCCAACCTTTTGCATGGTTACACCCCCCAATACACACCTCAGGGTCTGGAGGGTGCAGCTCGGTCTACGAGCTCCCATTTTTGGCCTGGGCGCGGTCACTTGGTCCGGCCTTGGATCGAACCGCCCGAGGTATTTAATCGTTGTTCATTTTCGTGCGACAATATTTTGGCGCTAGAAGGAGGGGACTTCCCGACTTACACAGCCCAAAATCCCTTCTACAGCTCGACCCATTTCTTCTCGACTCGAGAACGACATGAGTGGTCAACCACCCGTTTGTTCTGAGGGCGTGAATAACCCCGAAAACGCAACCGGAGTGAAGAAATACTTCCGAGCGCAAGGCGACGAGGAGTCTCTCAACGACGAGAGTCACACTCCCTCGACTCCTCCTCTTCAGGACAGTCGGGACGACCGCATCCTTGAGATGGAGGAGAAAATCCACCAACTAAAGATAGCCAACGCAAGGTACCACCGCCAACTGGCAGGCAAGGCGCCCGCACAAGGCACTCCCCACGGGGAATCCGAGGACCTCATGGACGAGGGACATGACTATGACCCCGACTATGAAGGCTTGCAAATTTCAGCGGACGTCGAGACTTTTCTCACCAAAGACGGGGAACTCCCTGTTGAGATCGTAGCCGGTCCGTCAATCCCGCCGCCTAAAACAAAGGCAATACCGATCTCCTCTCAAGAAGAGACCTCCCGACGTTCAGCCCATGACCGACTCGGTCAAAGAGGCAATGTCAGGGAAGGTCCAACGACTCGGCGAGTGAGGCGTGTGGCTCGGAGCTCGCGCCCCCATACCGTCGGGCCGGATCTTAGAGATCGATTTACCGCCCAACGGAACGACCGTGGCGAAGACCTCTGGGAGAGACTAAGTGCTCGTAAGGGTCACAACCCTATGGCCCCAATCAATGGGGACCCTCGCACGGCTCAAGGGTCGAATGAAAGACGCCAGGTGACTCCTCCTGAACAAGGAGTGACCCCTAACACTGGCCTCGATGTCGTCACCATGATTCACAATCTTCGTAACGAAGTGCGAGACCTGCGTGAAGGAGGCTTGGCCGGTGATACATACGGGGTCGTAAAAGAACATTCCTCGCCCTTCACTGCCCAAATCCTTGCTGAGGTGTGCACGGGAAACTTCAAACTCCCGAATCTCCCTCCATACAATGGGAAAACTGATCCCACGTATCACATCCAACATTACGAAACTTGGATGACGATGCAAGGCGTTTCACCTGGGGCTCTATGCCAAGCTTTTAGTCTTACTCTCACCGGACCCGGTTTCGAGTGGTTTAAGAATTTAAGACCAGGAAGCGTCCAATCATTCAAAGACCTGAAGGACATGTTCCTAGCACGATTTGCTACGTCCATGGTCCAAAAGAAGACCAAGATGTACTTATGGTCGATCGGGCAAGAGAATAACGAGTCCTTGAGACAGTATCTCACCCGATTCACCGCAGAATCAAATAAGGTTGACCGCTTTGACGACAGTGACGCAATTACAGCCATCATCGAGGGCTTGCGCACCGGAGACTTCTTAAAGTCCGTCGTCGGCACAGTCCCTTCTACGATGGCCGAGTTAATGAACCGAGCCAAAACCTTCATGGGAGTTAATGAGCCGAGTCTGGCAACGAGCCTGGCAACCCCCACAAGAGGGTGAACAAGGGAGGTCAAACATCCGATAGCCGACCCCCTACGTCTCAAAAGCCACGTCTTGCGAGCAATTTTAGAGACTACTCGAGTTACACTCCCTTGAACGCCCCAGTAGAGTAAATCTACGATGTGGCGCGTGACAAGTTCATCGCTCCAGCTCCGATAAAAGGCAGCCTCGCATCTCGCGACCGGTCCTGCTATTGGGAGTTCCACCGGGATTACGGTCACACGACCGCTCAATGCTTCCATCTTACGAGGCAAATTGAGACATTAATCCAAAAAGGAGAACTCAAAGAGTTTGTCCTTCGCATGGTAGGAGCCGCAGCCCCCGCGACAACAGGCCACAGCCTGAGAAAGGTGGAGGGGCCAACGCCAACACCGACCGCACCGCGGTCGCGGCTACGGCCGATGTGCAACTCCACGTCGTCACCACCATCTTAGGTGGCTTGCAAGACGGGGACTCGGCCCGGCAAAGGAAGAAGCTCCTCAGAGCTGCCTCTCAAGAAGGCCTTGCCGGGCAAGTTAACCTCACTTACGAGGAACCTCCGTCCGTACCTCACGAGATGATACAATTCACCAATGAAGAGGCCAAGTGAGTTGTGCACCCGCACAATGACGCTATAGTCCTTAAAAAGAGTTCTTATTGATAACGGCAGCGCAGCCGATATAATCTTTAAGACCACCCTAGAGCGCATGAAGCTCGGGGGGCTCCGCCCTGTCCCAACTCAGACACCTCTGTTTGGGTTCACGGGAGAAAAGGTCATGACTGAAGGAATCATTGATTTACCAGTCACCTTCGGGACTACTGGAGGTATCGAAGTCGTTCACATGGCCCCATTTCTTGTGGTTGACCAGGAGTCGCCCTACAATGTTATCATTGGGCGACCCACGTGGAACAGACTAAGGGCTATCACGTCCACTTATCACCTGCTAGTGAAATTCCCCACCGAAGAGGGAATTGGCGTCATGGCCGGTGATCAAACCCAAGCGAGGATATGCTACGTCCAAGGCGTGGACGGCAAGCCCGCTGGAAAAAGGGTTAACACGATCTACCAACTAGAAGACGACTACCCGTGTGATAAAAAAGACGCACGGCAATTCGGGGAGCTAGACCCCCGTGACAATATCGAGAGGTTGAAAGTTGACACCCCCGATGATCTTACTTCGATCGTTCTCGACGAAGCTAAACCTGACCAGGTAGTGAAGATCGGTGCACAACTCCCTCTCGCCATCAAAACTCAACTCGCGTCCTTCCTTGGGGAGTTTAAGGATGTCTTTGCGTGGACACATGCAGACATGCCCGGTATAGACCCCGATGTGATTGTGCACCGGTTGAATGACGATAAAACTATCGCTGAAAAGGTACAAGCTAGACGTGCGTTCAACCCCGAACGATACCTAGCGATAAACGAGGAAGTCGAAAAGCTTCTCTCCGCTGGTTTCATCCGAGAAGCCAAGTACCCCAAGTGGGTGGCCAATGTGGTCATGGTCAAAAAGCCTAATGGGAAGTGGCGCATTTGTATAGATTACAAAGATCTCAACAAAGCCTGCCCAAAAGATTGCTTTCCACTCCCACGCATCGAACAACTGGCCGACGCCACGGCAGGACATGAACTGCTAAGTTTCATGGACTCCTACTCGGGCTATAACCAGATACGAATGCACGAGCCCGATCAGATCAAGACAACCTTCGTCACTGATCGCGGCCTCTACTGCTACAAGGTCATGCCTTTCGACCTTAAAAATGCAGGAGCTACTTACCAACGATAGGTAAACCGGATCTTCGCCGACCTAATCGGCAAGACCATGGAAGTATACGTGGACGACATGCTCGTTAAAAGCCTACTGGCTACCAATCACATAGACAACCTGAGGGAGATGTTCTTAATCCTCCGTCGGTACAAAATGAAGCTCAACCCCAACAAATGTGTGTTCGGGGTCGAATCCGGGAAGTTCCTAGGCTACATAGTTAGCCGTCGACGTATCAAAGCGAACCCCGAGAAATCAAGGCACTCCTTGACATGAAATCTCCGCGAAGTGTCAAGGAAGTTCAAAGTCTGACCGGTCGGATTGCCGCCCTCTCACGTTTTGTGGCCAAAGCAACCGACAAGTGTCAACCATTCTTCAAAGCAATAAAGAAGACGGACGGCTTTGAATGGACGGACGAGTGCGAGAAGGCCTTTCAAGAAATGAAGGCCTACTTCGGGACACCTTCGTTCCTCTCCAAGCCAAAAGAAGGCGAGACCATCTACATCTACCTCGCCGTCTCCGAACGAGTTATGAGCGTTGTGCTGATCCGTGAAGAAGATAAGGCTCAATGGCCTATCTTCTACATAAGCAAAGCCCTACTTGATGCCGAAACGCGTTACACAGAGATAGAGAAACTCTCTCTCGCTCTCCTCGTAGCCGCCAAAAAGCTACGCCCCTACTTCCAGGCTCACCCAATTTTTGTCCGAACAGGGCACCCCATCGGTAAAGCTCTTCAAAAGTGAACATCGACTCGCATGGCGATCTGGTCCCAAGAATTGAGCGAGTACGGGATCGAGTTTCACCCGAGACCAGCAATAAAGGCTCAAGCCTTAGCTCATTTCGTGGCAGAATTCTCCTACACTCCCGACATGGGAAGAGCAGAAGACGACTCGACCGACGACTTTTCAGCTCGAAAGAGAAAGGTTGACCCTACGGGTCCCATCTGGGAACTACACGTAGACGGAGCATCTAATGCCCAGGGAGCAAGCGCCAGCGTGATTCTAACAAATCCCGACCGGGAAAAGTTATGCTACGCCCTCCACTACGTATTCCAGGCCTCCAACAATGAGGCCGAGTACGAAGCCCTCATCGTAGGGCTAGAGCTCGCTCAAAAGCTCAACGTACATAATTTATGAATACAATGTGACTCGCAGTAGATCGTAAATCAGGTTAAAGGCGACTACATTGCCAAAGAACCTAACATGATCGCCTACTTGGCAAAAACAAATGCCAAGTTAGATGCCTTCTCCTAGTTCGAGATCATCCAGATCCCACGAGAAGAGAACTCCGAAGCTGACGCTTTAGCTCGCCTCGGATCCGGTATCACCGAAGACGGGTTGGGAACTATCCCAATCGAGTCTTTCTCGCGACCATCCGTCTCACGTGACGAGGTTGGAACGATTGAGAGCACCGCTCATCCAACTTGGATGACCCCGCTTACGGATTTCTTGCGAAGAGGGGCACTTCCCGAAGACCGCAAAGAAGCCGAAAGGCTGAAAGCCCTCGCATCTAAATACGTGTTGAGAGGCGAAGCCTTATACAAGCGCGGGTACTCAACCCCGCTGCTCCGATGCCTCAACAGCGTCGAGTCGACTAAGGTCCTCCGCGAAATTCACGAAGGCCTCTGCGGAAACCAGTCCGCTGGGAGGTCCCTTGCGCTAAAAGTGCTTCGACAAGGCTATTTCTAGCCGACGATTAAAAGAGATGCCTACGACTGGGCGATAAAGTGCGACAAGTGTCAACGTTTCTCTAACGTTTCACGACAGCCGCCATCTCCCCTGGGTAGCATCGTCGTCCCACGTCCCTTTGCGAAATGGGGCGTGGACATTATCAGCAAACTTCCTAAAGCTCCGAGGCAATACGAATACGCCATCGTCGCTATCGACTACTTCACCAAGTGGGTCGAAGCCGAGCCTCTGGCCAGAATCACCGAGGCCAACACTACGAACTTCATCTGGAAGTCCATAATATGCCGCCACGGCATCCCCGCGTCAATTGTGACCGATAACGGCGCACAATTCGACAACGCTAGGGTTAGAGAAATCTGCGCCCAACTAGGGATAAGCAAGACATTCTCATCCCCGCGACACTCACATGCCAATGGCCAGGTGGAAGCCGTCAACAAGACGATTAAAAGCAACCTCAAGAAAAAGCTCAAAGCCAAAAAAGACGCCTGGGCTGAGGAGCTGCCTTTCATCCTGTGGGCCTACCGAACAACCGTTCGAAACGCCACCAGAGAGACCCCCTTCTCCCTAGCTTTTGGGATTGAAGCGGTGGTCCCCGTGGAAACGGAGCTCCCCACTTACCGGGTCGATGCTTTCGATGAAAAAGAGAATGACGAAGCCATACGCCTCGAATTGGATCTAATCGACGAAAAAAGATCCGAGGCCCTCACCAGACTCGCTGCACAAAAGCGAAAGGTTGAGAGATACTACAACGCCAAAGTCAAAAGGCGGATCTTCGCCGTCGGCAGCCTTGTACTCAGACGCGTGTTCCAAAACACCCAAGTACAAGGCGCCGGGGTCCTGGGCCCGAATTGGGAAGGACCGTATAGAGTTCGACAAGTCATACACAACGGAACCTACTACATCGAACACACGGACGGAACTCCAATCCGGCACCTGTGGAACGCCGAACACTTGAGGCAGTACCACCAGTGACTGAGCCCCCCCCCCCCCTATTGCTCTGATTTCCCTTATTCAAATAAGGCCTACGAGCCACTGTTTGAGGATGTTCCCTGTTAGCAAAAAATTAATAAAAATAAACTTTGCGGTCTTTTTACCCACTTTATCACAGTTTTTAGTCATCATGGCACGACCTGTAAACTAAAAACTTGGGGGGCTATGGGTCCTGAGACGTACACTCGAGAAATCACGGCATAAAAAAAACCCTTAAGCCCCCCACTCATGGGATATAGAGGCTTAAGAAGCTCAAACCCCGACGGCTCGTCAAGCATACGGGTTTGAGAAAAGACTTCGGCCTAACCCGGCGCAACACATAAGTTCGGTCGCTCAACAGCACGAACACTTTTACCCAGGCCTAAGTCCCCCACGGGGATACAGACTTAGGAAGCTCGGACCCCGACGGCCCTTCGTGCATACGGGTTCGAGTAAAACGTCGGCCTTCCTCGCGTGTCGTAAGACACGTAAAGGCGCAGTTGAAAGACATCTCCCGGGACGCATGTAAGTCGCGTAAAGGAGCTGCCTCAAACCCTAAAAAGGCCAAATTTGAGCCAAACAAATATTCGCTAGCCTCAGGGCACGAACTCCAAAGACGCCGGCCTAACCCGGCGCAACAGGGTTTGAGTAAAATACGTCGGCCTAACCCGACGCAACCGCGTTCGCTTGCTCCAGGGCAAGCGAGCCCAAAACACGTCGGCCTAACCCGACGCACCCGCGTTCGCTTGCTCCAGGGCAAGCGAGCCAACAAGACGCCGGCATAACCCGGCGTAACCCGCGTTCGCTTGCTCCAGGGTGAGCGGACCCAAAAAGACGTCGGCCTAACCCGACGCACCCGCGTTCGCTTGCTCCAGGGTGAGCGGACCCAAAAAGACGTCGGCCTAACCCGACGCACCCGCGTTCGCTTGCTCCAGGGTGAACGGACCCAAAAAGACGTCGGCCTAACCCGACGCACCCGCGTTCGGTTGCTCCAGGGTGAGCGAACCCAAAAAGCCTTCGACCTAACCCGACGCACCCGCGTTCCCTTGCTCCAGGCTGAGCGAACCCAAAAAGACGTCGGCCTAACCCGACGCACCCGCGTTCGCTTGCTCCAGGGTGAGCGAACCCAAAAAGACGTCGGCCTAACCCGACGCACCCGCGTTCACTTGCTCCAGGGTAAGCGAACCCATAAAGACGCCGGCCTAACCCGGCGCAACCTACGCTCGGTCGCTCAACAGCACGGGCCCAAAAGACGCCGGCCTAACCCGGTGCAATCTACACTCGGTCGCTCAAAAGCGCGAGCTCCTAGGACGCTAGCCTAACCCGACGCAATCTACGTTCGCAGGCTCCAGGGCGCGAACTCAAAAGACGCCGGCCCGACCCGGCGCAACATGCACGTTCAGTCACCAAAGGCACAGACGCAGAGCCCTCGGGAACTACCCGGTGTGACATCTTCGATCGCCGAATGGCACGAAGCGAGGTCGTTGGGCCACAGCCACATTAGGCACACTAAATCGTCGGCCTAACCCGACAGGCCGATATCACCATTCGACACGGGTCGGCCCATCGCCTAACTGGACACAAACGCCCCTCATCTCGAACGTTTAAACGACGACGATTCGTAACGATGAAATGAGCGGAGGACGAACCCCAGTTAAGGACGTAAAACTTGCCAAAACTATTGGTAGGGATACAAGACCTTCGGGCCACGTTAGCTCACAAGGAAGGCATATGCGAGCAAAACTGCTCAAAAATTGAGATAAGCATTCAACATGAAAGCAACAAAAGTATTTCATAAATAAAATAGAGCCGCAGCTCTAAATCCAATGAACACATGCTGAATAGAAAAGTGCGTGGGAAATAAATAAAATCCTGAAAGAAAGAAAAGAAACCAAAGTGCTAAACATGTGCGGAAAAAAGAAGCCACATGGCTCACACAGCACCCACATCTAGTAGGGGAAACAGGGTGTCGAAGAAGTCAAAGGTGACCCCCCGGGCCTCGTTCTCGGTCGCGGTCGCATCTCGACATTCCACTCCTCCGGTACGACGGGCCTCCTCGGTCCCTATGTCGTAGTCATCCTGCAAGTCGGACGCTCTTCGCTCCGCTTTAGCAAGCTGGGATGAAGGCGAGAATTCTCCTCCGCCAGAGAGTCGCGCTCACGCTCTGCCCGGACGCGCGCCGCTTCGCTCGAAGTAAGCTGGCGGTGCGACGTCTCCAAAGCATCAGATCGGGCATCCAGCTGCCTCCGAAGGTCGGTGACCTCAGTGCGAAAGATTTCCGCTGAACGAGTCGCCACCTCACAAGCTCGACGTTCTTCGGTAAGCTCCCCCGCCATCTTGGCCACAGACATTTGGGCTCCGTCGCGCTGATCCCATGCGATTTGAAGTTCCACCTTAGCCTCACGAAGCTGGTCTCGAAGTGTCTCGGTCTCCGCCTCCGGGTGCGAACCTCGCTCGACCTGAGCCAACCTAGCCTTCGTCCGAGCGAGCTCCTCCTGGGATGCCCCCAAGCGCCGAATGAAGTCGTGCAAAATCCTGTCGCTCCGCACGGCCCTCGCGTACGCCTGCGACGATAAAGAAGCAAGGGTTAAAACTAAACCTACGCTCACAACAGAATAAACAAAAATACTGACCCTCTGAGCGTCGGTAACCCCCGCCTGGAAGAAGGCAATATCGTTCTTCGACATCACGCCCTTCCACCAGGACAGTGGGGATCCCTCGAGATGGCGGAAGCTATCCCCTCGAGCCTCTATCGCCTCCAGCTCCACCGTCGAGTTCACCCTCTTGGGCTCGGAACGCTCATCAGGAGGCGCCGATGTCGAAGCCCTCTTCAAAGAAGCACGGGGCTCTGGTTCAGCTACATCAGTAGTCTCGACACGCTCTCCCCTCGCCTTGCGGTCAGCGACCCCAGAGAGAATTTCCGCCATCGACGCAGGGTCCCGACAAGCGGAAGCCAGCCTCCTAGCTCGCCTCTTCGCGGCTACGCGACACAAAGCAACAAAGGTCAGGTTCCTGTCAAACAAAATTTTTTTTACAAAACTGTAAAGTTACCTCGAGAAGCATGAGCGACTAGCTGAGCCTCGGGTCTCAGGGGCCCGCTCGCCCGGCGCGCCTCCTCGGTGCCCGGAGCAAAGGGCGGGAACCACCCGGTAAGCGCCATCAGCTCGAGGTAACGGAACCGCTCGCTAGCCTTGTGGGCTTCCGACATCCCCGATATCTCTCTCACAAAGGGGAGCTCCGCCGCCCCCTAATCCGCTGGGAAGTCGGCCAAACGACCGAAGCGAAGAGGCGCCTCGCCAAAGGCGTCCGTCGAGACCCACACCCACGCCCGGCGGCTAGGCGGGTCACTATCCTCGACCAACCGTACATTGCCCCGGGCGCGGGCCATGTGAAACCCCGGCTGCCCTGGCGTCGGGAAGACAGCAACCAGGTTGCGGAAGTCGTCCACGGTCATGGCACGCTGCGTCTGGCAATGCCACTCCATGAAGCATGTAGCGAACAGGCGATAGAACGCCGGGCTCATTTGACAGGCATGGACCCTTAGTCGGGTCATAATCCGCTAGACGATCGTCGGGAACGGGAGGCGCAACCCCCAGACGAGACTCCCAACCGTCACGGCCGCATACCCGTCCCGTGGATGAGAGGGCATGTCCTCGGGGGCAGGTCTAAGCAGCCCCACCGAGGGAGGGATGTTATATGTATCCCAGAGCGTGCTAAAGACTCGGGAAGTGAGCGTGCTCGCGGCATCGATTCCCCTGCAGTCTAGGCCGACGGGGGCAACAGAGTTGCATACTCCGTACATGCGGGTCCTCTCCAGAGACCTGGCATAGGTATAGCCCGAGGCCTCCGCAGACTCAAAAGCCGACCAGGCCGTCTCCAGCACCTTTCCGTTACGTTTCTCCTTCCCACCCCCCTCCCCGCGGGAGAAGCCTCCAAAAAAAATTCGGACGGCACTATCACAAAAATGGGAATCCCGTCGAGTTCCTCAAAGGGACCCTTGGCCGCCCCCCCAAAATCTGGGAAAGGGCAGGAAGAGTCAACCTTGGGATCGTCAACATGGGAAAAAAGCTCACTCCCCATTAAAAAAGAAAGGGGCAAAAAAGTCGGCTGCCCAGAGGGGAATTTCAAACTCAAAGGAATTTTCCAATTACCCAAAGGCTGCCCAGTGTGAATAAAAAGGGAGGGAGCTCTCCTATTTATAGGAGAGGAAGGAGCAAACCCTGCCCCCCCCCCCCCCCCCCCCCGCGCGCAACACAAGGCCCGGCCGGCAGGCCGGCCTCGCGCGCGCGCTAGTCCGCCGGCGCCAGGCCGCGCGCGGGCCTTGCTACCCAGCCGGCCCGGTCCGACCCCCAGGGTCCGGCCAACACCAAAAAAAAATATATATGTTGTGTGTTGCTTCACACGCAACCAAAGGTAAATTACCTCAACGCCCTCTCTTTTCTAAAAGTTCACGACTTGCGTCCCACAGCCGTAAACTTGGGGGGCTAATGTTACCTGTCGTTTTCGGGACACCGGAAATTCAAAAACAATTCAAGACCATCCAACAGGGCCGGCGCGCGCGCACCTGCGCCCCCGGCCCAGAGGCAACGCGCGCCCGCGCCCCCAGCCATTGGGGCTTAGCGCGCCCTAACGCGCCTGGCCCGCGCTCGCACTGCGCCCCGGCCGTCCCAGCCCGCGCGCGCGCCCTACGCCCCGGGCGTCCCGGCCCATGCGCGCTCCCGCGCCCCGGGCGTCCCGGCCCGCGCACGCCCCTGCTGCCCCGGCCGAGCGTTCCTGCTGCCTCGGCCGGGTGCTCCTGTCACCTCGGCGGGGTGCCCCTGCTGCCCCAGCCAAGCGCCTCTGCTGCCTCGGTCGGGCGTCCCTGGTGCCCCGGCTGAGCACTCCTGCCCCCTCGGCCGAGTGCTCCTGCTGCCTCGGTCGGGTACACCTGCTGCCGGGCACGCCACGCCCGGCCAAGTCTCACGCCCGGCGCGCCCCGCGCCCATCCAGACGACGCGCCCTGCGCCCTCCTGGGCGTTGTGCCTCACACGCCCCGCTCCCGGCCACCCGGTGGGCCTCAAGGGGGCAGCCCAAGGCCTCCTCCTAATGCTATAAATACCCCCCCTAGGGGGAAGGACAAATCATCCCAATTCCCACACAATGCTTCTCTCTCACTCGAGAATTCTCTCCTCTCCCGCACTCTTGGATATTCCAAGAGCACACGCTCCTCCTCCCTCGGCTCAGAAATACAAGGACCCCCCTCCACGAGAGGGAGCGTGCTCCTTTTCTGCGACCCGAGCTTCTGCAGTGCACACTGCTCTCCTGCTTCTTGGCCCTTGAGCTAGAACTCCGAGCTACGAGGCAAGCGACCCCTCTAAAGTCTTCACTAGAAGCTACGAGCTGGGTCCTACTCTAAAGCCTTGGATTCTCAAGCCTCCGAGCCCAAGATAGCCCCCAACACACAAATTGAATTATGTTCTGACCTGATCCTGACTAAAGGGTACGTAGGCAGCCAACCTTTGGCACGGTCACACCCCCCAAAACACACCTTAGGGTCTGGAGGGTGCAGCTCGGTCTACGAGCTCCCATTTTTGACCCGGGCGCGGTCACTTGGTCCGGCCTTGGATCGAACCGCCCGAGGTATTTAAAAGTTGTTCATTTTCGTGCGTCAACATCTACGTCAATTTACAGAGGCTGTTCAAAACAGTTCGTAAATCTACAATAATTCAAAATCGACTCAAATTCACAAATCCGAGCACAAGAGAAACAAACCGAGCACAATACCAATCCAAAAATCATTGACTCAATCTCAGAATCATGAAGCCCTAAATTCTAATTTCATAAACCCTAATATTCGGATTTTCGGCCAAACTCAAAGTAAATCCAACGAAAACGATTCCAATTCATAAATTCAAGCAACAATTATCACAAACTGAGCTCAATCAACAACCCAATCAAATCAATTTCACGAAATTCCTCAACTTGATCAAAAACCCCCACTTCAAAATCCATTTCGGGTAAATGATTCTCACCTTGCTTTCGTGGTTTTCAAGCTTCCCGGTGATCTCTCTTCACTTTCCCGGCGTTGGTTCTTGATCGGCGTCGTCTGTGAGCACACGGCGATTTTCCTCGTCTCAGCCGGAGCGCGCCGAGAGGAAGCTTGGCCTCGGGTTGGTGGCGCGCGCGCGGGGAAGAAAGAAGAGCCGGGAGAAGAAGAAGATGAAGGGAAGTATTGTGATGATGATGGTGGTCGTTGCTTTGTTTTGTTTGTGTTTTTTTTCTTCTTCCCTTTGTTTCTCACGTTCACACTCTTCCGCTATGTCTATTTTGCTTAGTCTGGAGGGTTTGCTCATGTGAAATGAAAGAGCAAGGAGTACATATGGCTTTTTAACGAGAATAGTTATCATTTGCTCCTTAAATCCTCTACATTCAGCCACCAACTCAAAACTGCCCCAAAACTTCTCATTTAGTTACAAAATGGTCCTCATATAATATGGTCTTATTTATTTCCCACCACAAACAATACTTCTTTTATTTTCTTGTTGCAAATGGGTCCTTTTTATTTAAATTTTGTATTCAATCCATAATTAAATGGGGAATAATTATAGAATTTAAACCGAGAATTTTCTCATTCGATTTTAATTAATTTAAATATATTCAAGGTGTCTCGGAAATAATTCTCACTCTCGAGAATTTATTCATTAAATTAATCTCCCGGAATGTCTCTTCGGAAATTAATTTCGCATTCGAGTCGAACTCGAGATTTCATTTACTCGTTCCGAGTTATTCATCACCTTAATATATTTTAAATTAACTCGATACGCATTGGACCATTCTTCACTCAAGAATTTCATTTGCAACAATGGAAGCTCGTTTATTGAATTCAACTTACAAGTCGAGAGATTAAAAACTTTATCCTTTACAGTGCCACATTCCGTTTTTATGGGCGATTAGGGCGAATTCATTGTCTACGCTTGAGATTTTTTTCATGATGCCTTTGAATCGGCTCGTGAAATCTTTTAGAGACTCGGACTCCGACTGATGTATGTTCCACAAGTTGGCCATGGTGGACTCGTCTTCCACAAACATGGAGGTTTTAAGGAAAGCTACTTACAGTGCGTGGAAAGCCGCAAAACAGCAAATGGAATTTTCCTCTAGTCTGAAGAACCACTCGAGTGCGTGTCCAATGAGGTTTTTTACAAACAATTGGCAGTAGCCTGCCTCTCGTTCGCATTCCCTCAATTGAGCTCATCCCATAGAGATTCTGAAGGATGTTATGAAAGCTTTGGGTTGGAGGTGCCAACATAACGTGGGAGTCGGACTTTCCAAGCGTCGCCAATGAACACCCCAGCTATTCTGTTGGGGAATGGAGTTCGTCCCGTCTCAGCGACAAGTTGATCGATTTTGGGAGATGAGCTCATCGGCATTGTGGAATTTCGAATGGACGGCCCTAAGCTTAGCTGCCATCATTTCTTTGAATTTTTCAAATTCATTCATGCTGGGGTTTCCTGCGGGAGGAAACTGAAATCCCATGCGCACCGGAGTTGTGGTCGTTTGTTCGACCGTGTTTTCCGCTAGCTGGATTGGTCATCCGGTCGGCTGGCTAGAGGGTCCCAATTGGTTTCCTGAAGGGGTTTCGCTGAGAACGATCGAGGAAGATCTCATTGGAGGTCCGCTTGGCGGTGGTGGAGGCACACTTCCAGGATCGGCCCAATCTGTCGAGGACGAAGTCCCGGCTGTTTGGGGGGTCACCCCCTACTGAAAGATAGGGTACGGATCGGTCTCCCATGCCGTAGTGATGCTAATCTCATTGAAATCCAGACGATTGCCTGGAGGAAGGCTTCCTCGGGATGTTGGCCATGCGCGGATGGGGGCGGAGTGGTCATGCTGTCCAACCGTGCATAGAGGAGTCAATTAGTTTCCTCTTTGTGGACAAATTTTTGTTCAACATGTCCAGAATCGCCCTAATCCTTGAAGGGATCTCGGCTCCCGATTTGTAGTGAACTGGAGACGAAGACATAGTTTTTTTTTATATCGAGCTTAACTCGTTTCCTTTCGAGGTTGATTTTTTCGAAAAATTTCCCATAGACGACATCAAATTGTTGATGTCGTTTCCGAGCCTCAATAATCACGAATAAACCAGTAATTAAATAAATGTTTGTTTCGATTTATTGAAATGAATCCCGAAAAAACGTCGTACAAGAAACAAGTAAAATAATTAAATGAATACGTCAAAAGAGCAAGCAAAGAGAGCGAACTATTTATTTTATTGATTGAACGTAAGTACAAATGAGAAAGAGTTCGACAGAAAAGAAAGTCAATCATCGAACTTGTGAAAGTAGAAAAGCTAGATATCTCGAGATTCACAAATGGAGAAAAAGTGTCTAAATCTCCTCGAGTCGAAGTGCGAAATCCTCGGAGATACGAATTTTTAGGCTTGGGGAACTCGTTGGCTTTCCGAATCTTCAGGCGAGATCTTTCTTTCTTCGACTTCGTCATGGCTTGCTCTGGAATTGAGCTGGATTTGAAAGATCATTTGGGCCAGGCCCAAATAATTCGTTATTTGGTTATTTTGACGGAGATTAAATAATCGATTTATTTTTAATTGAATTTTCTTTTGAAATTGGGTCATACGGCCCAATGTTCTTCTTGGATCGAGTTATGCTCCCACAATGGACAGTTCGATTTTGAATTTTGAAAAAATCAACAAAATCTTATAAAAAAAAAAAAAGAGAGGAATTTGATATGGAAACGCATTTTAAGGTCTATAATTGATATTAACAGGAATTTTAAGAGACTTATGATATTTCTTAAAAGTTTAGGAATAAACGTAGTATTTCCATTAAACACAGGGGAGATATGTGATATTTTCTCATTTACTATTAACTATTTTAGACTCTATTTAACTATTTACGATTTACAATTTAATTTAGAAGAGAAGTAATGGCTTACCTTTAAAAAATAATTATTTTTAAATGATTTAATATGATTTAAAATAGCAGTTATGTTTGAAATGTTAAACTTAAAAGTGTTGTTTTTGTAATTTCATTTATATAGATTCGTATGATTAAAGGGAATTATGCTGGACTTGTACGTTATGAAGGCCATCGTATACATGGTCCATGATAAATTGGCCCGACGAGAAGAGGAATATTGAATCAGGTTTCTTACTTGAAAGCATATACTCAGAATTGAAAAAAAAAAAAAATAGAAATTATCTAGGCTACCTTATTTTAAAAAGTTACAAATATATCTAACTTCTCTTTTTTTTTTTTTGAGTTCTGATAATACCTAATTTCAATACTTTTGACTTTTTTTTTTTTTTTTTTTTTTTTTTTTTTTTTTTTTTTACTACAGCTTCGTTTGAATTTTTATCGATTATTAAAATATGAGTTTATGTATAGCTCATTAAGTTGTTAAAACATTTATTTTTTATAAACTGGTTTATTTACTTACAAAAATTCATCTTTACGCATTCCAGTTTATTTCAAAATTAACTTTTGAAAAACTTTTTATTTAAAAAACAGTGATAAACTAAGTGTTTTTAAATGAAAATATTTTTTTTTTTTGGTTTGTTAATTTTACAAATAGCAGTCATCTTTGTTCAATACCATTTTGTTTGTTTATAAACTAAATTACGTTGCATTTCAAAAATAAAATCCGTGTGTAATGTTTATTATGTTTGCTTACAAACAGAACTCGTTTAAAAAAAAAAAATTGAATTTGTGTATATTAAATTTTTATTTCCACATAAAAATTGATAAATCTGTTGGAAGAATTGTAAATAAAGAGGGATTTATTTACGAGTGTATGGATGATTTGTGGCTAATATTTGAGTGGGGTCTATGTTGGAATAGATCTAGGATTAAGAATAATTTATCGCTTCTTGTAAGCGGCGGAAAATAAAAAATTCATTAAAACATGTAAAACGATTTTACTATCTAGACAAAGTGCATGAACATGTAATCTAAAATAAAACTATAATGAGTTTTCACTCGGTACCAAGCTCGCTTGAAGCTTGAGCATTGAGAAGCTTGTGGATTGGTTAAATCGCTCGTCTCCCCACTAAGCGTGTCTCCTTCGGGGTCTTTTTGAATCCGAGCAACCACGATAGTTTCTACCACTAGAGTCTTCGAGTTTGGAAAGGATTTAGTGCGTGGGCACTATTAAGCACAACGACCTAAGAACTAGTCATAGAGTCAAAGAGCTAATACAAAACGCTAGGTCTAATGAGGACCTAGGTGCCAAAACAAAAGCACTACTACAAATATTGGATTATACAACCCACTTTCTACAACGCTTAAAATATGTGTTGTACAAACTAGGGATTCTACAACGCTTAAATAAGCGTTGAAGAAACTTGGTGTTTCTACAACGCTTATGGCTAAGCGTTGTAGAATCTGGGTGTTTCTACAACGCTTATGGATAAGCATTGTAGAATCTGATGGTTTCTACAACGCTTATAGCTAAGCGTTGTAGAAACTTAGTGATTCTACAACGCTTGTGTTATGCGTTGTAGAAGTAAATAAATTTCAGATTTCCCACAACGTTTAGACTATCCGTTGTAGAATCCTCGCCGCGGCACCACGTGATTTATGCCGCGGCGAAAACTTTCTACAACGCGAGGTAAAAGCGTTGTAGAAGGATGGACCTCGCCGCGGCACGATTTAAACATCGCCGCGGCGACTCGTTCTACAACGGATTTTATGACCGTTGTAGAATCCATTCGCCGCGGCGATAGTCATTTCCCGCCGCGGCAACATTATCTCGCCACGGCTAGAAATATTCTCCGCCGCGGCGAGAAGGATACCGTGGGCAAGCAGTTTTTTATGAAACTGCCTCGCCGCGGCGATGAAGGAATCCCGCCGCGGCGAGATGATCCAACAACGGTTATAAAATCCGTTGTAGGACCTTCTCGCCGAGGCGAAGACATATTCTCGCCGCGGCGAGGTTTTTTAGGTTTTCCCTATATAAGCCCACTTTCAGTTTTGTTTCTCATTTTTCTCAAAATACAAACGCGAGACAACCATTTCGGACGATTCTGTCCTGATTTTTACTTCCAAATTCCCTCGCCACGTCCTCACCGCCCCAAACTCTCGCCATCGCCTTGTCCTCGCCGCCATTCTCGCTCGCCACGTCTTCGCCGCCATTCTCGCTCGCCACGTCCTCGCCGCCCCCACTCTCTCGCGCCTCTCTCTCTCTCGCCGCCTCTCTCTCTCTCTTTAACATTGTAAGGTATGATTTTCTAAGTTTTTAAGGTGGTTATTGATTTAATTTCGTGTTGTTGATATGGATTTCGTGTTTTTGAATATGGATTTCATGTTATTTTCCCGAGTTGCATGTTGTTTGATTTTTTTAATTCACAAAATTAGGGTTTTTTATTTTATTTTCTTTGTTTAGAACAGGAAATTAGGTTTTTGTTTGACATATTATGAATAAATTTGTGTTAGAATGTATTTGAGTTAGAATTTGAGTTAGAATGAATTTGAGTTACATTGCAATATCCGGATAGTGTTTGACATATTGTGACATCGGTTAGTATTTAAAATGGTTATATTGATTAATGTTGATATTGAATTGTTTATGAATTTCTCAATTGTTGGAATTGTTTATGAATTTCTGATTATCGGAATTGTTTATGAATTTGATATTGTTATGTTTAAATGAAGTTGGAATTGATATAGAATTTGTGATTGTTGTGACATTGTTAGTATTTAAAATGGTTATGTTGATTGTAGATGTCGAGATTGAATTTTTTATGATTATGCTTTGTGAAGGTGAAAAATGGTTCGAACAAAAAATCCGGCGGGCGCCATGGCCCCGAGCTCTTCCAAAGGTCCTAGTAAAAGTAAAGGTAAGCGAGCTCGTCAACCGTCCCCTGAAGCAGATTATAATACAAGTATCTTCACTAGCAAGACCGCGGAGGATCGTTACGACAAAATCTCGTCGCGTAGTGTGATCCCTGAGCGGGGATTCAATATGAGCTCTAACACCGATATAGGAGTGTTAATCCGCAACAGTATTCAAGGTCATGACTAGGTGAAATATTGTTCCGTTCCCGAGTTCGAGGCGAACTTAAACTTCGTGTACGAATTCTACGCAAACTTACCAGATCACAATGGAGATGTTGTGACGGTCCGAGGTAGACCGGTCGATGTGAGCGTCGAAGCTATCAACGATTTGCTTGAGACCCCAGATGTGCCTTTCGAGAATGAAGGCTATCGGGAATGGTTAAGAACTTGCAGCCACAAGGAGATGACGAGGTTGCTGTGCATTCCAGGAGAGGATTGGGTCCTTGAAAAAGGAAAAAGGGTACTCAAGCGTGACCAACTCACCAGGATTGCTAAAGATTTGATTTACTTTGTTTGCGCTCGTCTCTTTCCGATCAAGCACTTCACCACTTTTGACAAGGGTCGTATCCAGGTGTTCTTCTGCATCATAAAAGGTTATTCTATCAACGTCGGTCGATTCATCTACAATTGGATGAAGAGTCTAGACTATACTAATGAACGGCACGGTTTGCCATATCCGTCAATCATTACCGGCCTTTGTACAAATGCGGGGGTAGGACGCTCGAAAAGGGATACGATCAAGGGTCCTATGGGGACTATTACGAATAATATCATCGATCGGTACAAGATTAGGGAGGAACCACAAGCGGAGGAAGCGGAGGAAGCGGAGGAAGAGGAGGAAGAAGGGGAAGAGGGACCACCACACAACGAGCCTCGATTGTTCTTACAAGCACCTCCGGTAGTCGACCCTGCCACCATCGACTACTGTTACCGGTCGTTTTCGGGAAACTGGAAATTCAAAAACGATTCAAGGCCGGCCGGGCTTTGCCGGCCGGAAGCCCAACGGGCCCTGGCCCACCAGGCCCGAGCGCCCTGACGCACCCGCGCCCCGGCCTCCCGGTCCGCGCACGCACTCCTGCGCGCCCTGGCCTCCCGTCCTGCACACACCTCGGCCGAGTGTCTTTGCCACCTCGGCCGAGTGTCCTTGCCACCTCGGCCGAGTGTCCTTGCCACCTCGGCCGAGCGTCCTTGCCACCTCGGCCGAACGTCTTTGCCACCTCGGTCACCTCGGCCGAGCGTCTTTGCCAACTCGGCCACCTCGGCCGAGCGTCCTTGCCACCTCGGCCACCTCTGCCGAGCGTCCATGCCATCTCGGCCACCTCGGCCGAGCGTCTTTGCCACCTCGGTCACCTCAGCCGAGCATTCTTGCCACCTCGGCCACCTCGGTCGAGCACTCGTGCCGCCTCGGCCAGGCACGCCCGCTGCCGGGCACGCCGCGCCTAGCCAAATCCCGCGCCCGGCACGCCCCGCGCCCATCCAGGCGACATGACCCGGGCACCCTGCACCCTCTTGGGCGTGAAGCCTCGCGCGTCCCGCTCCCGGCCACCCGGTGGGCCTCAAGGGGCCGGCCCAAGGCCTCTCTCCACAACTATAAATACCCCCCCCTTGGGGAAGGAAAAGAGATCCCCGGTTTTTTTACACAACTTACATCCTGGTTGACGCCAACAACACTTCTCTTCTCTCCAGAACTCTCTCTCGCCCTCTTGTGACATTTCCAAGAGCGCGCACTCCTCCTCCCTCGGCTCAGAAAAACAAGGACCCCCCTCCACGAGAGGGAGCTCCCTCTTCTGTGACCCGAGCTTCTGCGGTAAACACCGCTCTCCCGCTTCTTGGTCCTTGAGCTAGAACTCCGAGCTACGAGCACGCGACCCCTCTAAAGCCTTCACTAGAAGCTACGAGCCGGGTCCTACTCTAAAGCCTTGGATTCCCAAAGCCACTGAGACCAAGATAGCCCCCAATACACAAATTGAACTACGTTATGACCTGATCCCGACTAAAGGGTACGTAGGCAACCAACCCTTGGCACGGTCACACCCCCCAAAACACACCTCAGGGTCTGGAGGGTGCAGCTCGGTCTACGAGCTCCCATTTTTGGCCCGGGCGCGATCACTTAGTCCGGCCTTGGATCGAACCGCCCGAGGTATTTAATCGTTGTTCATTTTCGTGCGACAACATTTTGGGGCTAGAAGGAGGGGACTTCCCGACTTACACAGCCCGAAATCCCTTCTACAGCTCGACCCCTTTCTTCTCGACTCGAGAAAGACATGAGTGGTCAACCACCCGTTCGTTCTGAGGGCGTGAATAACCCCGAAAATGAAACCGCGGTGAAGAAATACTTCATGCGCTCCCAAGCGCAAGGCGACGAGGAGTCTCTCAACGACGAGAGCCGCACTCCCTCGCCCCCTCCTCTTCAGGACATTCAGGACAACCGCATCCTTGAAATGGAGGAGAAAATCCGCCAACTAAAGATAGCCAATGCAAGGTACCACCGCCAACTGGCGGGCAAGGCACCTGCACACGGCGCCCCCCACTGGGAATCCGAGGACCTCATGGACGAGGGACATGATTATGACCCCGACTATGAAGGCTTGGAAATTTTGGCGGACGTCGAGACTTCTCTCACCAAAGACGGGGAACTCCCTGTTGAGATCGAAGCCGGTCCGTCGAAAACAAAAGCAATACCGGTCTCCTCTCAAATAGAGACCTCCCGACATTCAGCCCATGACCGACTCGTTCAAAGAGGCAATGTCAGGGAAGGTACAATGACTCGGCGAGTAAGGCGTGTGGCTCGAAGCTCACGCCCCCATACCGCCGGGCCGGATCTTAGAGATCGACTTACCGCCCAACGGAACGACCGTGGCGAAGACCTCCGGGAGAGGCTGAGCGCTCGTAAGGGTCATAACCCTACGGCCCCGATCAATCGGGACCCTCGCACGGCTCAAGGGTCGAACGAAAGGCGACAGGTGACTCCTCCTGAACAAGGAGTGACCCCTAACACTGGCCTCGACGTCGTCACCATGATTCACAATCTTCGTAATGAGGTGCGTGACCTGCGTGAAGGCGGCTTGGCCGGTAATACATACGGGGTCGTGGAAGAACATTCCTCTCCCTTCACCGCCCAAATCCTTGCTAAGGTGTGCACGGGAAACTTCAAACTCCCGAATCTCCCTCCATACAATGGGAAATCTGATCCCACGTATCACATCCAACATTACGAAACTTGGATGACGATGCAGGGCGTCTCACCTGGGGCTCTATGCCAAGCTTTTAGTCTTACCCTCACCGGACCCGGTTTCGAGTGGTTTAAGAATTTAAGACCAGGAAGCGTCCAATCATTCAAAGACCTGAAGGACATGTTCCTAGCACGATTTGCTACGCCCATGGTCCAAAAGAAGACCAAGATGTACTTATGGTCGATCAGGCAAGAGAATAACGAGTCCTTGACACAGTATCTCACCCGATTCACCGCAGAATCAAATAAGGTTGACCGCTTTGACGACAGTGACGCAATTACAGTCATCATCAAGGGCTTGCTTACTGGAGACTTCTTAAAGTCCGTCGTCGGTAGAGTCCCTTCTACGATGGCCGAGTTAATGAACCGAGCCAAAACCTTTATGGGGGTAGAAGATTACCTCGACGGCCGCAGGAGCAGCAACCAAAGCTCCCGCCGTCGGGACGAGTCCGGCAACGAGCCTGGCAATCCCCGTAAGAGGATAAACAAGGGAGGTCAAGCTTCCGATAGCCGGCCCCCTACGTCTCAAAAGCCGCGTCTTGCGAGCAATTTTAGAGTCTACTCGGGTTACACTCCCTTGAACGCCCCGGCAGAGCAAATCTACGCTGTGGCGCGTGACAAGTTCGTCGCTCCGGCTCCAATAAGGGGCAACCTCGCATCTCGCGACCGGTCCCGTTATTGCGAGTTCCACCGGGATTACGGTCACACGACCGCTCAGTGCTTCCATCTTAGGAAACAAATTGAGACATTAATCCAGAAGGGAGAGCTCAAAGAGTTCGTCCTTCGCTTGGTAGGAGCGACAACCCCCGCCGACAACAGGCCACAGCCTGAGAAAGGTGGAGGGACCAATGCAAACACCGACCGCACAGTGGTCACAGCTACGGCTGATGCGCAACTCCACGTCGTCACCACCATACTAGGTGGCTTGCAAGACGGGGACTCAGCCCGGCAAAGGAAAAAGCTCCTCAGAGCTGCCTCTCAAGAAGGCCTTGCCGAGCAGGATAACCTCGCCTACGAGGAACCTCCGTCCGTACCTCACGAGGCAATACAGTTCACCAATGAAGAGGCCAAGCGAGTTGTGCACCCGCACAATGACGCTATAGTCCTCAAGGCCCAGGTGGCCAACAACTTGGTAAAAAGAGTTCTTATTGATAACGGCAGAGCAGCTGATATAATCTTTAAGACCACCCTCGAGCGCATGAAGCTCGGGGGGCTCCGCCCTGTCCCAACTCAAACCCCTCTGTTTGGGTTCACGGGAGAAAAGGTCATGACTGAAGGAATCATTGATTTACCAGTCACCTTCGGAACTACCGGAGGCATCGAGGTCGTTCACATGGTCCCCTTTCTTGTGGTCGACCAGGAGTCGCCCTACAATGTTATCATTGGGCGACCCACGTGGAACAGACTATGGGCTATCACGTCCACTTATCACCTGCTAGTGAAATTCCCCACCGAAGAGGGAATTGGCGTCATGGCCGGTGATCAAACCCAAGCGAGGATATGCTACGTCCAAGGCGTGGACGGCAAGCCCGCTGGAAAAAGGGTTAACACGATCTACCAACTGGAAGACGACTACCCGTGTGATCAGAAAGACGCACGGCAACTCGGGGAATTAGACCCCCGCGACGATATCGAGAGGTTGAAAGTTGACACCCCCGATGATCTCACTTCGATTGTTCTCGACGAAGCTAAACCTGACCAGGTGGTCAAGATCGGTGCACAACTCCCTCTCGCCATCAAAACTCAACTCGCATCCTTCCTTCGGGAGTTTAAGGATGTCTTTGCATGGACACATGCAGACATGCCCGGCATAGACCCCGATGTGATTGTGCACCGATTGAATGACGATAAAACTATCGCTGAAAAGGTACAAGCTAGACATGCGTTCAACCCCGAACGATACCTAGCGATAAACGAGGAAGTCGAAAAACTTCTCTCCGCTGGTTTCATACGAGAAGCCAAGTACCCAAAGTGGGTGGCCAATGTGGTCATGGTCAAAAAGCCTAACGGGAAGTGGCGCATTTGCATAGATTACAAAGATCTTAACAAAGCCTGCCCGAAAGACTGCTTTCCACTCCCACGCATCGAACAACTGGTCGACGCCACGGCAGGACATGAACTCCTAAGTTTCATGGACGCCTACTCGGGCTATAACCAGATACGAATGCACGAGCCCGATCAGATCAAGACAACCTTTGTCACTGATCGCGGCCTCTACTGCTACAAGGTCATGCCTTTCGGCCTTAAGAATGCTCGTTAAAAGCCTACTGGCCACCAATCACGTAGACAACCTGAGGGAGATGTTCTTAATCCTCCGCCGGTACAAAATGAAGCTCAACCCCAACAAATGCGTGTTCGGGGTCGAGTCCGGGAAGTTCCTAGGCTACATAGTTAGCCGTCGAGGTATCGAAGCGAACCCCGAGAAAATCAAGGCACTCCTTGACATGAAGTCTCCGCGACGTGTCAAGGAAGTCCAAAGTCTGACCGGTCGGATTGCCGCCCTCTCACGTTTTGTGGCCAAAGAAACCGACAGGTGTCAACCGTTCTTCAAAGCAATAAAGAAAACGGACGGCATTGAATGGACGGACGAGTGCGAGAAGGCCTTTCCAGAAATGAAGGCCTACTTCGGGACACCGCCGTTCCTCTCCAAGCCAAAGGAAGGCGAGACGCTCTACGTCTACCTCGCCGTCTCCGAACGAGCCGTAAGCGCTGTGTTGATCCGTGAAGAAGATAGGGCTCAATGGCCTATCTTCTACGTAAGCAAAGCCCTACTTGACGCCGAAACGCGTTATACAGAGATAGAGAATCTCTCTCTCGCTCTCATCGTAGCCGCCAAAAAGCTACGCCCCTACTTCCAGGCTCACCCAGTTGTTGTCCGAACAGGACACCCCATCGGTAAAGCTCTTCAAAAGGGAACATCGACTCGCATGGCGATCTGGTCCCAAGAATTGAGCGAGTATGGGATTGAGTTTCATCCGAGGCCGCCAATAAAGGCTCAAGCCTTAGCTGATTTCGTAGCAGAATTCTCCTACACTCCCGACATGGGAAGAGCAGAAGACGACTCGACCGACGACTTGTCGTCTCGAAAGAGAAAGGTCGACCCTACGGGTCCCATCTGGGAACTACACGTAGACGGGGCATCTAATGCCCAAGGAGCAGGCGCCGGCGTGATCCTGACAAATCCCGACCGGAAAAAGTTACGCTACGCCCTCCACTACGGATTCCAGGCCTCCAACAATGAGGCCGAGTACGAAGCCCTCATAGTAGGGCTAGAGCTCGCTCAAAAGCTCAACGTACAGAATTTACGGATACACTTTGACTCACAGTTGATCGTAAATCAGGTTAAAGGCGACTACGTTGCCAAAGAACCTAACATGATCGCCTACTTGGCAAAGACAAATGCCAAGCTAGATGCCTTCTCCTGGTTCGAGATCATCCAGATACCACGAGAAGAGAACTCCGAGGCTGACGCCTTAGCTCACCTCGGATCCGGTATCACCAAAGACGAGTTGGGAACTATCCCAATCGAGTCTCTCTCGCGACCATCCGTCTCACGTGACGAGGTTGGAACGATTTAGAGCGCCGTTCATCCAACTTGGATGACCCCGCTTACAGACTTCTTGCGAAGAGGGGTACTTCCCGAAGACCGCAGAGAAGCCGAAAGGCTGAAAGCCCTCGCATCCAAATACGTGTTGAGAGGCGAAGCCTTATACAAGCGCGGGTATTCAACCCCGCTGCTCCAATGTCTCAACAGCGTCGAGTCGACTAAGGTCCTCCGCGAGATCCACGAAGGCCTCTGCGGGAACCACGCCGCTGGGAGGTCCCTCGCGCTCAAAGCGCTTCGACAAGGCTATTTTTGGTCAACGATGAAAAAAGACGCCTACAACTGGGCAAGAAAGTGCGACAAGTGTCAATGTTTCTCCAACGTTCCACGTCAGCCGCCATCTCCCCTGAGTAGGATCGTTGTTCCACACCCCTTCACAAAATGGGGCGTAGACATTATCGGCAAGCTTCCCAAAGCCCCGAGGCAATACGAATACGCCATCGTCGCTATCGACTACTTCACTAAGTGGGTCGAAGCTGAGCCTCTGGCCAGGATCACCGAGGCCAACACTACAAACTTCATCTGGAAGTCCATAATATGCCGCCACGGCATCCCCACATCGATCGTGACCGATAACGGCGCGCAGTTCGACAACGCGAGGGTTAGAGATATCTGCGCCCAATTAGGGATAAGCAAGACATTCTCATCCCCGCGACATCCACAGGCTAATGGCCAAGTGGAAGCCGTCAACAAGACAATTAAAAGCAACCTCGAGAAAAAGCTCGAAGCCAAAAAAAGGTGTCGGGGCTGAGGAATTGCCTTTCATCCTATGGGCCTATCGAACGACCGTTCGAAACGCCACCGGACAGACCCCCTTCTCCCTAGCCTTTGGGATTGAAGCAGTGGTCCCCGTGGAAACGGAAGTCCCCACCTACCGAGTCGACACTTTCGACGAAAAAGAAAATGATGAGGCAATGCGCCTCGAATTGGATCTAATCGATGAGAAAAGATCTGAGGCCCTCACCAGACTCGCTGTACAAAAGCGAAAGGTTGAGAGATACTACAACGCCAAAGTCAAAAGGCGGATCTTCGCCGTCGGCAGCCTTGTACTCAGACGCGTGTTCCAAAACACCCAAGTACAAGGCGCCGGGGTCCTGGGCCCAAATTGGGAAGGACCATATAGAGTTCGACAAATCATACACGACGGAACCTACTACATCGAACACACGGACGGAACTCCAATCCGACACCCGTGGAACGCCGAGCACTTGAGGCAGTACCACCAGTGACCAAGTCTCCCCATTTATTGCTCTGATTTCCCTTATTCAATAAGGCCTACGCGCCACTGTTCAAGGATGTTCTCTGTTAGCAAAACGTAATAAAAAATAAAGTTTGCGGTCTTTTCACCCACTTTATCACAGTTTTAAGTCATCATGGCACGACCTGTAAACTAAAAACTCGGGGGGCTATGGGTCCTGAGACGTACACTCGAGAAATTACGGCACATAAAAAAAAACCTTAAGCCCCCCACTCATGGGATACAAAGGCTTAAGAAGCTCGGGCCCCGACGGCTCATCAGGCATACGGGTCCGAGAAAAGACGTCGGCCTAACCCGACGCAAATTGCTCAACCCACGAGCTCAAAGACGTCAGCCTAACCCGACGCAAAAGGCCTAAGTCCCCCACGGGGATACAGACTTAGGAAGCTCGAACCCCGATTGCCCTTCGTGCATACGGGTTCGAGTAAAACGTCTGCCTTCCCGGCGTACCGTAAGACGCGTAAAGGTGCATGTGAAAGACGTCTTCCGAGACGCATGTAAGTCGCGTAAAGGCGCTGCCTCAAACCCAAAAGAAGGCCAAATTTGAGCCAAACAAAGGTTCGCTAGCCTCAGGGCACGAACACCAAAAGACGCCGGCTTAACCCGGCGCGATATGGTTTGAGTAAAAGACGCCGGCCTAACCCGACGCAACCGCGTTCGCTTGCTCCAGGGTAAGCGGGCCCATAAGACGCCGTCCTAACCCGGCGCAACCGCATTCGCTCACTCCAGGGTGAGCGGGCCCAAAAGACGTCGGCCTAACCCGACGCACCCGCGTTCGCTCACTCCAGGGTGAGCGGGCCCAAAAGACGTCGGCCTAACCCGGCGCACCTACGTTCCGACGCTCAAGGGCGCGAACACTAAAAAGACGCCGGCCTAACCCGGCGCACCTACGTTCCGACGCTCAAGGGCGCGAACACTAAAAAGACGCCGGCCTAACCCGGCGCACCTACGTTCCGACGCTCAAGGGCGCGAACACTAAAAAGACGCCGGCCTAACCCGGCGCACCTACGCTCCGACGCTCCAGGGCGCGAACACTAAAAAGACGTCGGCCTAACCCGACGCAAAGCGCGTTCGCTTGCTTTAGGGCACGAACCCAAAAGACGTCAGGATCAGCTGGCGCACCATAAACGCTCGGTCACTCGATAGCACGAGCTCAAAGACGCCGGCCTAACCCGGCGAGCTCGGTCGCTCAAACAGCGCGAGCTCGAAGACGCCGGCCTAACCCGGCGAGCTCGGTCGCTCAACAGCGAGAGCTCAAAGACGCCGGCCTAACTCGGCGAGCTCGGTCGCTCAACAGCGCGAGCTCAAAGACGCCGGCCTAACCCGGCGAGCTCGGTCACTCACAGCACGAGCTCCAAAGACGCCGGCCCAACCTGGCGAGCTCGGTCGCTCAAACGGCGCGAGCTCGAAGACGCCGGCCTAACCCGGCGAGCTCGTCTCTTAAAAGCACGGGCTCCAAAAGACGCCGGCCCAACCCGGCGCGACATGCACGTCCAGTCGCCGAAGGCACGGACGCAGAGCCCTCGGGGACCACCCGGTATGACCTCTTCAATCGTCGAAAGGCACGAAGTGAAGTCACTGGGCCACGGCCACATTAGGCACGCTGAATCGTCGGCCTAACCCGACAGGCCGATACCACCGTTCAAACACGGGTCGGCGAATCGCCTAGCTGGACACAAACACCCCCTCAGATCGAACGTTTAAACGACGACGAGTCGTAACAATGAAATGGGCGGAGGACAAATCCCAGCTAGAGGCGCAGAACCTGCCAAAACTATTGGCAAGGATACAAGCCCTTCAGGCCACGATTAGCCCGCAAAGAAGGCATATACGAGTGAAAATTACTCGAAAAATGAGATAGGCATTCAACATGAAAGCAACAAAAATATCTCATAAATAAAAAGAGCCACGGCTCTGATAAACACGTGCTGAACAAAAAGTGCGTGAAAAATAAATAAAATCCTAGAAAAAGGAAGAGAAAGCAAAGCGCTAAACATACGCGCTGAAAAAGAAAGCCACTCGGCTCAAGGAGCACCCTCATCCAGCAGGGGGAACAAGGTGTCGAAAAAGTCAAAAGTGACCCATCGGGCCTCGTTCTCGGTCGCGGTCGCGTCTCGACATTCCACCGCTCCGGCACGACGGGCTTCCTCGGTCCCTATGTCGTAGTCATCCTGCAAGTCGGACGCTCTTCGCTCCGCTTCAGCAAGCTGGGACGTGAGGCGAGCGTTTTCCTCCGCCAGAGAGTCGCGCTCACGCTCCGCCCTAACACGCGCCGCTTCGCTCGAAGTAAGCTGGCGGTGCGACGTCTCCAAGGCATCGGATCGAGCATCCAGTTGCCTCCGAAGGTCGGTAACCTCAATGCGAAAAATCTCCGCTGATCGGGTCGCCACCTCGCAAGCTCGCCGTTCTTCGGTGAGCTCCCCCTCCATCTTGGCCACCGACAGTTGGGCTCCGTCACGCTGATCTTGTGCGATTTGGAGTTCCACCCTGGCCTCACGAAGCTGGCCTCAAAGCATCTCGGTCTCCGCCCCCGGGTGCGAACCTCGCTCGACCTGAGCCAGCCTAGCCTTCATCCGAGCGAGCTCCTCCTGAGATGCCCCTAAGCGCCGGATGAAGTCATGCAAAATCCTGTCGCTTCGCACGGCCCTCGCATACGCCTGCGACGACAAAGAAGCAAGGGTTAAAACTAAAACCTACGCTTACAACAAAATAAACAGAAATACTGACTCTCTGAGCGTCGGTAACCCCCGCCTGGAAGAAAGCAATATCGCCCTTCGACACCACGCCCTTCCACCAGGATAGTGGGGATCCCTCGAGGTGGCAGAAACAATCCCCTCGAGCCTGTATCGCCTCCAGCTCCACCGCCGAGTTCGCCCTCTTGGGTTCGGAACGCTCATCGGGAGGTGCCGATGTCGAAGCCCTCTTCAAAGAAACGCGAGGCTCCGGTTCGACTAGACCGGCAGTCTCGGTGCGCTCTACCTTCGCCTTGCGGTCAGCGACCCTAGAGCGAACCTCCGCCATTGACTCAGGGTCCTGAGAAGCGAGGGCCAGCCTCCTAGCTCGCCTCTTTGCAGCTACACAAAACAAAGCAACGAAGGTCAGGTTCCTGTCAAAACAAAAAGTTTTACAAAACCGTAAAGTTACCTCGAGAAGCAGGAGCGACTGGTTGAGCCACGGGACTCGGGGGCCTACTCGCCCGGAGCGCCTCCTCGGTGCCCGGAGCAAAGGGCGGGAACCACCCGGTGAGCGCCATCAGCTCGGGGGAACGGAACCGCTCGCCAGCCTTGCGGGCTTCCGACATCCCCGATATTTCTCTCACAAAGGGGAGCTCCGCTGCGGCCAGACGACCAAAGCGAAGGGGCGCCTCGCCGAAGGCATCCGAGGTGACCCACAGCCACGCCCGGCGGCTAAGCGGGTCACTATCCTCGACCAGCCTCACGTTGCCCCGAGCACGGGCCATGTGAAATCCTGGCTGCCATGGCGCCGGGAAGACGGCAACCAAATTACGGAAGTCGTCTACGGACATGGCACGCTGCGTCTGGCAGTGCCACTCAATAAAACACGTAGCCAGCAGGCGATAGAAAGACGGGCTCATCTGGCACGCATGGACCCCTAGTCGGGTCAGAATCTGCTAAACGATCGTCAGAAACGGGAGGCGCAATCCACAGGCGAGACTCCCGGCCGCCACGGCCGCGTACCCGTCCCTTGGACGAGAGGGCCTGTCCTCGGGGGCAGGTCTAAGCAACCCCATCGAGGGAGGGATGTTATACGTCTCCCAGAGCGTGCTGAAGACTCGGGAGATAAGCGTGCTCGCGGCATCAACCCCCCTGCAGTCCAAGCCGACGGGGGCAGCAGAGTCGCCCACTCCGTACATGCGGGTCCTCTCCAAAGACCTCGCATAGGTATAGCCCGAAGCCTCCATGGACTCGAGGGATGGCCAAGCCGTCGCCAACACCTTCCCGTTGCGTTTCTCCTTCCCCCTCGCGGGAGGAGCCTCCAAGTCCTCTCCAGGGCCCTCTGAGCCCGACCCTTGGGGATCGTCGGAATAAATCTCGTCCAAAAAAGATTCGGACGGAACTATCGCAAGCTCGACACTCGAGGCGTCCAAGTTAGACGCCCGGGGGAGCTCGGCACTCGCCACCGCTTCACCCCGCTGCTTGAGCAAGGGGGGGGGGGGGGGGGGTCAAAGGACGCCTCGCGGGAGACCAGGTTGATCACCAACCGTGACAGACGCGGGTCCTTGGACCCTTCGTCCTCCCCTCCGGGACCGCACCTGGTAGGTGGGCCGCTCCCGGGCCCCGCCAGCTCGGCTATCGCCGCGGCGTCGGTCTCCAACTCCGCGAGCCATTTGTCGGCCGCGCTAGAGTCCTCCTCGACAAAGATGGGAATCCCGTCGAGTTCCTGAAAGGGACCCTTGACCGCCCCCAAGATTTGGGAGAGGGCAGGTAGGGTCAACCTTGGGATCGTCAACGTGGGAAACAAGCTCACTCCCCATTAAAAAAGGAAAAAAGTCGGCTGCCCAGAGGAAATTTCAAAACTCAAAGGAATTTTCCGATTACCCACAGATTGCCAGTGTGAACAGAAAGGGCGGGGGCTCTCCTATATATAGAGGAAGGAGCAAACCCTGCTCCATCCCCCCCCCCCCCATGCGCGCGTGACGCAAGACCCAGCCCCTGGTTAGTTATATCTAACAGTTAGGAAGTGACTATCTTAAGACTAGAATCAATCTGCTGTTCATTAAGCGATGACATGTTTAGAGGAAGTTATATCCTCTCTTCTTTTCTGAAGATGGAAAATTATCTGGAAACTCAATAGTGTGATGCAAAAGGAGTACCCTGCTTTTCTTTAAGTTTCGAGGACGAAACTAACTTAAGGGGGTAGGGATTGTAAGGACAAGGTTCTGCGTCACTCGTATTTGGAGATTTGGAAGTAATAAGCGAGTTTCCGTTGTTACAACTAAATTCTCGAGTGAATTATACTCCAATGGATTTATCGAATTAATTTTAAATATATTAAGGTTATGGAAATCTCGGAATAAACAAAGGAATTATCGAGTTTATCTCGATTAGTAAATTAATTCCGAGGAAACATTCCGGAAATTAAATTAAGAAATAAATTCTTAAGGACGAGAATTAATTCCGAGAAACCTTAAATATATTTAAATTATTCGAGAACGAACGAGAAAATTCTCGATTCAAATCATATAATTATAATCCGTTCGGTGATGGATTTAATTAAATGATTGTATGAAAGGACGTGGTTGTAACAATTTTAAGGGACCCATTTGAAAGAAAACAAGGAAAAGAGTTTGGATTGTAAATAAGATGTTTTCTTCCTAGCTTGCCACGTCATCTATGACTCATCTTCTTCACAAAGTGATAAGTATCACTTGGCCGAGTGAAGAAGAAAAGAGTCGGCAAACCAGAAAAAAAAAAGAAAGGAAAAGAAGAGAAAAGAAGAAGCAGAAGAAAACTGAGCGGGAGAGAGAGAGAGCTCGGGGAAGAGAAAGGCCGAGAAAGAGAGAAGAGAGCGAGAGAGCGAGACTGAGAAGGAGAGGACGCGCGACTACCAGCACCAGCCTGTGCGCGCGCCATCCAGCCAGCCACCGAGCCCGAGCGCAACCCACGCGCGGCCGAGAAGGAACCAGCGCCGCCGCGAGCACGCCGAGGACACCGGACCGAGAGAAATCGCCGGAAACAGAAGGAACGAGCACCGGAGAGAAGAGATTTCACGGAATTAAGGTTAGATTTTTGGTTCCCCTAATTTTGGAATCCGGATTCTAGGGTTTGAATTTTGGAATTTGGGGCTTTTCTCTCTGAGTGTTTTTGTGTAATCATGGCATGGATTAGTGTTGTTTCCGGGTTATCTCTTGGTTTGGATTCGATATTTGAATATTTGCTTAGTCAAGCCCCATTTTAGTATGGAATTCTCTGGTTTAGGGCTGGCCGTGCGTGTGTGGATGTGTTGATCGCTAATCTGGTTTGGTGTGGGTCTGTTTTGGCCGTGTGATGTTGGATTTGAATTGATTTTGTTTTTTCTAGTTGAGAATAGGAGTTAACGGTTGTTTCGTTGGTGTGCGTGTGAGTTATATATGTTGAGAGTCTAGGCTCGTTTTAGGTGGGCTGAACAGGTCTCGGGGCAGCGGCTCGGGATGGCGAAGAGGCTGTCCGAAGGTTGGCGGAGCTGTTGCGCGAGTGACGACGGAGCGGGGCTGGTCAGCGAGGTTCATCGGCTCGGTTGGGACGAGCTGTTGGGTCGGGAACGGCAGCGACTTTGTGGCGGCTCTCGGGGGGCTGTTCACGGCTGTCGGGTTTCGTTCGGAGACTCGCGAAGTCTCGGTTTAGTGTTAGAAAGTCGAGAAATTTCCCGAGTCTCGACTCGTGCTAGTGCGAACCTATAATTATTTTTGTTGGGTCGTTCTAGATTATGAGAGTTGCGATATAATATCAATATGTATGTTTTATAATCGAGCTCGTTTTATGTAAGTCGTTAAGAAAAAATAATTAATATGTATCATTATTAAACTCGTTGATTATTCACGTAATTATTTAGTATATTTATCTTAATTATGTATTAAAAATCGAGTTCGACTATAAGCTCGACTCTTTTAATTTGGAAAAAGAATATCAACGAGAAATGTTTTATTTACGTTCTCAAACATTATAACTTGTCAATAAAAAGAGACAAGTCATAAAATATTTTCTAAACCACATTTGAGAAGTGTCGGTTTGAGTTATTTTCATATAACTTACGTATTCTATAGATTGTTAGTAAGAGTTTCTTTATACGTTCTTTTCTTTTAGTTTCGACCTTCGGGAACCTATCCTAAGCAATGGGCTTTGTCCCGTCAAAAGAATAGGTGGTCGAATAGCGGGGCGTTTCTTAGCCTAGATCACGGAAGTTGTTAAGGCCTTGTTCTTAGGCGTCGATTCTTTCCCGTCTCTGTTCTGTCATGTTTTCCCTGATGTTTGTTCTGTCATGTATTCTCTGTTCTGTCACTAGGAGGACGTTTTGAATGCATTCCTTATGAGCTTTCTTTTAGTAGAAGTGTGTACGTTAGTAGATCAATGGACGAGATGCTGAGTATGCTCGATGTTCGATCTTTCTCTTCCATAGATACGTCCAGATTGCTATAAGGATTAGCAGGAGAAGCTTACGAGGACTGGGTTATACGTGAAGTTAAGAAGAACCCTTTTATTTGGAAGAGAAGATCTCAGGATTCGAAAGAATCGTTATCCGGGTAAGTGGATTATAGGCACCTACAATATCAAGAAATATTATATATATCTTTATATATACATATATTGTACGTGCATTCTTTATATGCTTTCTAGTAAGCAAGATTAAGATAAGCCAAGAGATAAGTCACTATCAAGATTAAGGGCTTTAAGCCACTAACGAATTGGGAAACGGAATTAGTCCGGCTAACAAAAATGGCTAGAGGTAACTAGGAACCCGAGCCTTTGCTATGTGTTTAGTTAGTTTTCCTTCCAAGAGATCCAGTCCTAGTGAACTGGATTATGAGAGACTGAAGTTAAGAGTCGTATTCAAAAGCGAGAATATTATGATAGGATCTTTGGGAGTCGCATCTCAAGATCTTATAAGTTACGAGTTAATAAGCGAAAAGAATATATGTTAAGATCGGGATTAAACCCGAATTAAGCAGTCTCTCATGTTAAGTTAATTAAAGAGAAAACATAGAATGGTACCGCCTCCGACATATACCCCTTGTTAGCAGGTACCTATTATGTTTCGTGCTGGTACCACATGGGGATTAGGCAGGAGACTGTGCACCCTCCTGTCTGGCGCCAATAAGACATGTGTCGTGCGGATATCATTAAGGGATCCCGAGCTGGAAATGTATTGTATGATGGGAATTGCCGGGACCTAAGCTGGCATATTCTCAAGTAAGAGGAGTTACCGGGACCTAAGCTGGTAATTCCATAGTTATGATTAAAGCAAGTATGTTATGATGTGAATCACCGGGACCTAAGCTGGTGAATTCTTAAGCAAGGGGGATCTCTCGGGACCTAAGCTGAGTGATTCCTAAGCAGATGAATCTATCGGGACCTAAGCCGATTGGTTCTTAAGTAAGATGAATCTGTCGGGACCTAAGCCGATTGATTCTCAAGTAAGGTGGATTTATCGGGACCTAAGCCGATACTTCCGCAAGTTATGAAAAGATATGATCTCATGTTATGTATTGTTTATGTGTTATGTGCATTGTGCATTAGATATGTAGATATCCGCTTACTGAGTCTTTCGACTCACAGTTATTATCTTGATATTGTAGATAAAGGAAAGGCCAAAGAAGACTGAGCAGAGCATCAGCGAAACCGGTAAGTAAGTAGGCGTGTGTATGTACGGCTGCCGACCTGTGGCTAAGTCAAGGGCGAATGAGTCTATTTTGTTTTTAAAAGACGAGTCTTTTGTTTGTAAAGTTTTAAATAGTATGTTTTAAGAAAAACGAAAAATTCGCCCATATTTTTGAGACGTTTATGTAAATATTTTATAAGTTTTTCTAGAAAATGTTTTCTGGAAGCGCTTCCACCAAAGTTTTTATGAATTTTATTTATGTCAAGTAAGATACGGAGAAATCTGCCGCGGCTCGCGGGCGAGCTAAGGCTCGCGGGTCGTGACAGAATTTTTGGTATCAGAGCCCAGGTTGAGCCGTTTCTGTAGACTTGTGGTCGTACATACACTATCTTACTTACTTATAAGTCAGTTGATGTCCAAGATAGCCTTATCTATAATATCTTGTTGAGTCTTTGTGAAAGATAGTGGTTATATTAGGATAACCGTGTGCTTACCCATTCCTACTTATAGGTGAAGTAGAGATTAAGAATGGGACCTAAGAAGCAAACGCAGACGAATCTTTCACAAGAAATGACTGAGATTAGCAGGGCTTTAGAGCGCCAAGCAGAAGATGCTCGTCGAAGGGATGCTCAAATAGAAGAGCAGAACAGGTTGATCACGCAACTTATTGCACGAATGAATGAGCAGCAACCTCCACAGGGACAACAAGACCCTGAACCCCAGGCGCATCGACCAGAACAACCTGGAGGACAAGGTGAGCACGTGCCAAATATGAATAGGAATCCAGATGGTCAGAATGTACAAGCGCCACCACAAGCTCAAGCTATGGCGCCAGATGAGGTTCCGCTGTTCCAGATTCCGATAATGGCACCGACTGTTGGGGAGCCTGTATATGAGCGTTTTCGTAAGCAGAAACCACCGACTTTCAATGGAGATGCTGATCCTTCCCTTGCGGAAAATTGGATTAAAAGGATCCAACAGATCTTCACGTACATGCAACTTACAGATGCTGAGAGGGTTGCATGTGCTGTGAACCAGCTGGAACTTGAAGCTCGAAGTTGGTGGGAAGTAATCGCACTCTATGATGATGTTTCTCATATTACATGGAATCGTTTTATCAACCTATTTTATGAGAAGTACCTGGGTGAAGCTAATCTCTCGGGTAAGGTACGAGAGTTTATGGATCTTAAGCAAGGGAAGCTCTCTGTAGCTGAGTATATAGCCAAGTTTGATGAGCTTGCAAAGTTTTCGCCCTCTATGGTACCGACGGATCAGTCGCGCAAGATGAAGTTTATGCATGGACTCAATGTGGAAATTGTGCGTCAGGTTGATAGTGGCGACGTTGGGCCACGAACTTATGCGAATGTCGTTCAAAGAGCATTAAGGATTGACGGTTGGCGTATAGCACAAGTCAATCCAGCTAGCGAGTCAATGACCATCCTACAGGAATCTGTAGCAGAAGTCGAGAAGAAGAACTTCACCGACAAGAAGAAAAAGAGTTGGGATAGAAACTCCAGGTCTAGGGCGCAGGGAAATGAAGGAAGCTACAGAGGAAATCAAAACGAGAACAAGTACAAGAGGCCAAGGGTTAATGATTTCCCTACGTGCAACAAGTGCGGCAGAAAGCACTCAGGTGAGTGTCGCATAGGAACCTCAAGCTGCTACCGGTGTGGCTTAGAAGGTCATTTTGCACGGGATTGTCACGTTTCAGAAGAGAAGATCGCTTACCTGAAGAATCAACCTAAGGCCAAAGCTCGCGTCTTTAGCATCTATGGAGATGAAGTAAAGGAGTCATCGTCTGGAAGAACCGGTTAGATTCCTATCCTTTACTCTTCAGTTATGCATTCCTGTATGTGGGAACTATGCATGTTCGTCTGTTGTGACCTAGTCAAGTTCTTGATCTTGATAGATGATGGAGTAGATTCCTGGTTAGTTATATCTAACAGTTAGGAAGTGACTATCTTAAGACTAGAATCAATCTGCTGTTCATTAAGCGATGACATGTTTAGAGGAAGTTATATCCTCTCTTCTTTTCTGAAGATGGAAAATTATCTGGAAACTCAATAGTGTGATGCAAAAGGAGTACCCTGCTTTTCTTTAAGTTTCGAGGACGAAACTAACTTAAGGGGGTAGGGATTGTAAGGACAAGGTTCTGCGTCACTCGTATTTGGAGATTTGGAAGTAATAAGCGAGTTTCCGTTGTTACAACTAAATTCTCGAGTGAATTATACTCCAATGGATTTATCGAATTAATTTTAAATATATTAAGGTTATGGAAATCTCGGAATAAACAAAGGAATTATCGAGTTTATCTCGATTAGTAAATTAATTCCGAGGAAACATTCCGGAAATTAAATTAAGAAATAAATTCTTAAGGACGAGAATTAATTCCGAGAAACCTTAAATATATTTAAATTATTCGAGAACGAACGAGAAAATTCTCGATTCAAATCATATAATTATAATCCGTTCGGTGATGGATTTAATTAAATGATTGTATGAAAGGACGTGGTTGTAACAATTTTAAGGGACCCATTTGAAAGAAAACAAGGAAAAGAGTTTGGATTGTAAATAAGATGTTTTCTTCCTAGCTTGCCACGTCATCTATGACTCATCTTCTTCACAAAGTGATAAGTATCACTTGGCCGAGTGAAGAAGAAAAGAGTCGGCAAACCAGAAAAAAAAAGAAAGGAAAAGAAGAGAAAAGAAGAAGCAGAAGAAAACTGAGCGGGAGAGAGAGAGAGCTCGGGGAAGAGAAAGGCCGAGAAAGAGAGAAGAGAGCGAGAGAGCGAGACTGAGAAGGAGAGGACGCGCGACTACCAGCACCAGCCTGTGCGCGCGCCATCCAGCCAGCCACCGAGCCCGAGCGCAACCCACGCGCGGCCGAGAAGGAACCAGCGCCGCCGCGAGCACGCCGAGGACACCGGACCGAGAGAAATCGCCGGAAACAGAAGGAACGAGCACCGGAGAGAAGAGATTTCACGGAATTAAGGTTAGATTTTTGGTTCCCCTAATTTTGGAATCCGGATTCTAGGGTTTGAATTTTGGAATTTGGGGCTTTTCTCTCTGAGTGTTTTTGTGTAATCATGGCATGGATTAGTGTTGTTTCCGGGTTATCTCTTGGTTTGGATTCGATATTTGAATATTTGCTTAGTCAAGCCCCATTTTAGTATGGAATTCTCTGGTTTAGGGCTGGCCGTGCGTGTGTGGATGTGTTGATCGCTAATCTGGTTTGGTGTGGGTCTGTTTTGGCCGTGTGATGTTGGATTTGAATTGATTTTGTTTTTTCTAGTTGAGAATAGGAGTTAACGGTTGTTTCGTTGGTGTGCGTGTGAGTTATATATGTTGAGAGTCTAGGCTCGTTTTAGGTGGGCTGAACAGGTCTCGGGGCAGCGGCTCGGGATGGCGAAGAGGCTGTCCGAAGGTTGGCGGAGCTGTTGCGCGAGTGACGACGGAGCGGGGCTGGTCAGCGAGGTTCATCGGCTCGGTTGGGACGAGCTGTTGGGTCGGGAACGGCAGCGACTTTGTGGCGGCTCTCGGGGGGCTGTTCACGGCTGTCGGGTTTCGTTCGGAGACTCGCGAAGTCTCGGTTTAGTGTTAGAAAGTCGAGAAATTTCCCGAGTCTCGACTCGTGCTAGTGCGAACCTATAATTATTTTTGTTGGGTCGTTCTAGATTATGAGAGTTGCGATATAATATCAATATGTATGTTTTATAATCGAGCTCGTTTTATGTAAGTCGTTAAGAAAAAATAATTAATATGTATCATTATTAAACTCGTTGATTATTCACGTAATTATTTAGTATATTTATCTTAATTATGTATTAAAAATCGAGTTCGACTATAAGCTCGACTCTTTTAATTTGGAAAAAGAATATCAACGAGAAATGTTTTATTTACGTTCTCAAACATTATAACTTGTCAATAAAAAGAGACAAGTCATAAAATATTTTCTAAACCACATTTGAGAAGTGTCGGTTTGAGTTATTTTCATATAACTTACGTATTCTATAGATTGTTAGTAAGAGTTTCTTTATACGTTCTTTTCTTTTAGTTTCGACCTTCGGGAACCTATCCTAAGCAATGGGCTTTGTCCCGTCAAAAGAATAGGTGGTCGAATAGCGGGGCGTTTCTTAGCCTAGATCACGGAAGTTGTTAAGGCCTTGTTCTTAGGCGTCGATTCTTTCCCGTCTCTGTTCTGTCATGTTTTCCCTGATGTTTGTTCTGTCATGTATTCTCTGTTCTGTCACTAGGAGGACGTTTTGAATGCATTCCTTATGAGCTTTCTTTTAGTAGAAGTGTGTACGTTAGTAGATCAATGGACGAGATGCTGAGTATGCTCGATGTTCGATCTTTCTCTTCCATAGATACGTCCAGATTGCTATAAGGATTAGCAGGAGAAGCTTACGAGGACTGGGTTATACGTGAAGTTAAGAAGAACCCTTTTATTTGGAAGAGAAGATCTCAGGATTCGAAAGAATCGTTATCCGGGTAAGTGGATTATAGGCACCTACAATATCAAGAAATATTATATATATCTTTATATATACATATATTGTACGTGCATTCTTTATATGCTTTCTAGTAAGCAAGATTAAGATAAGCCAAGAGATAAGTCACTATCAAGATTAAGGGCTTTAAGCCACTAACGAATTGGGAAACGGAATTAGTCCGGCTAACAAAAATGGCTAGAGGTAACTAGGAACCCGAGCCTTTGCTATGTGTTTAGTTAGTTTTCCTTCCAAGAGATCCAGTCCTAGTGAACTGGATTATGAGAGACTGAAGTTAAGAGTCGTATTCAAAAGCGAGAATATTATGATAGGATCTTTGGGAGTCGCATCTCAAGATCTTATAAGTTACGAGTTAATAAGCGAAAAGAATATATGTTAAGATCGGGATTAAACCCGAATTAAGCAGTCTCTCATGTTAAGTTAATTAAAGAGAAAACATAGAATGGTACCGCCTCCGACATATACCCCTTGTTAGCAGGTACCTATTATGTTTCGTGCTGGTACCACATGGGGATTAGGCAGGAGACCCTCCTGTCTGGCGCCAATAAGACATGTGTCGTGCGGATATCATTAAGGGATCCCGAGCTGGAAATGTATTGTATGATGGGAATTGCCGGGACCTAAGCTGGCATATTCTCAAGTAAGAGGAGTTACCGGGACCTAAGCTGGTAATTCCATAGTTATGATTAAAGCAAGTATGTTATGATGTGAATCACCGGGACCTAAGCTGGTGAATTCTTAAGCAAGGGGGATCTCTCGGGACCTAAGCTGAGTGATTCCTAAGCAGATGAATCTATCGGGACCTAAGCCGATTGGTTCTTAAGTAAGATGAATCTGTCGGGACCTAAGCCGATTGATTCTCAAGTAAGGTGGATTTATCGGGACCTAAGCCGATACTTCCGCAAGTTATGAAAAGATATGATCTCATGTTATGTATTGTTTATGTGTTATGTGCATTGTGCATTAGATATGTAGATATCCGCTTACTGAGTCTTTCGACTCACAGTTATTATCTTGATATTGTAGATAAAGGAAAGGCCAAAGAAGACTGAGCAGAGCATCAGCGAAACCGGTAAGTAAGTAGGCGTGTGTATGTACGGCTGCCGACCTGTGGCTAAGTCAAGGGCGAATGAGTCTATTTTGTTTTTAAAAGACGAGTCTTTTGTTTGTAAAGTTTTAAATAGTATGTTTTAAGAAAAACGAAAAATTCGCCCATATTTTTGAGACGTTTATGTAAATATTTTATAAGTTTTTCTAGAAAATGTTTTCTGGAAGCGCTTCCACCAAAGTTTTTATGAATTTTATTTATGTCAAGTAAGATACGGAGAAATCTGCCGCGGCTCGCGGGCGAGCTAAGGCTCGCGGGTCGTGACAGAATTTTTGGTATCAGAGCCCAGGTTGAGCCGTTTCTGTAGACTTGTGGTCGTACATACACTATCTTACTTACTTATAAGTCAGTTGATGTCCAAGATAGCCTTATCTATAATATCTTGTTGAGTCTTTGTGAAAGATAGTGGTTATATTAGGATAACCGTGTGCTTACCCATTCCTACTTATAGGTGAAGTAGAGATTAAGAATGGGACCTAAGAAGCAAACGCAGACGAATCTTTCACAAGAAATGACTGAGATTAGCAGGGCTTTAGAGCGCCAAGCAGAAGATGCTCGTCGAAGGGATGCTCAAATAGAAGAGCAGAACAGGTTGATCACGCAACTTATTGCACGAATGAATGAGCAGCAACCTCCACAGGGACAACAAGACCCTGAACCCCAGGCGCATCGACCAGAACAACCTGGAGGACAAGGTGAGCACGTGCCAAATATGAATAGGAATCCAGATGGTCAGAATGTACAAGCGCCACCACAAGCTCAAGCTATGGCGCCAGATGAGGTTCCGCTGTTCCAGATTCCGATAATGGCACCGACTGTCGGGGAGCCTGTATATGAGCGTTTTCGTAAGCAGAAACCACCGACTTTCAATGGAGATGCTGATCCTTCCCTTGCGGAAAATTGGATTAAAAGGATCCAACAGATCTTCACGTACATGCAACTTACAGATGCTGAGAGGGTTGCATGTGCTGTGAACCAGCTGGAACTTGAAGCTCGAAGTTGGTGGGAAGTAATCGCACTCTATGATGATGTTTCTCATATTACATGGAATCGTTTTATCAACCTATTTTATGAGAAGTACCTGGGTGAAGCTAATCTCTCGGGTAAGGTACGAGAGTTTATGGATCTTAAGCAAGGGAAGCTCTCTGTAGCTGAGTATATAGCCAAGTTTGATGAGCTTGCAAAGTTTTCGCCCTCTATGGTACCGACGGATCAGTCGCGCAAGATGAAGTTTATGCATGGACTCAATGTGGAAATTGTGCGTCAGGTTGATAGTGGCGACGTTGGGCCACGAACTTATGCGAATGTCGTTCAAAGAGCATTAAGGATTGACGGTTGGCGTATAGCACAAGTCAATCCAGCTAGCGAGTCAATGACCATCCTACAGGAATCTGTAGCAGAAGTCGAGAAGAAGAACTTCACCGACAAGAAGAAAAAGAGTTGGGATAGAAACTCCAGGTCTAGGGCGCAGGGAAATGAAGGAAGCTACAGAGGAAATCAAAACGAGAACAAGTACAAGAGGCCAAGGGTTAATGATTTCCCTACGTGCAACAAGTGCGGCAGAAAGCACTCAGGTGAGTGTCGCATAGGAACCTCAAGCTGCTACCGGTGTGGCTTAGAAGGTCATTTTGCACGGGATTGTCACGTTTCAGAAGAGAAGATCGCTTACCTGAAGAATCAACCTAAGGCCAAAGCTCGCGTCTTTAGCATCTATGGAGATGAAGTAAAGGAGTCATCGTCTGGAAGAACCGGTTAGATTCCTATCCTTTACTCTTCAGTTATGCATTCCTGTATGTGGGAACTATGCATGTTCGTCTGTTGTGACCTAGTCAAGTTCTTGATCTTGATAGATGATGGAGTAGATTCCTGGTTAGTTATATCTAACAGTTAGGAAGTGACTATCTTAAGACTAGAATCAATCTGCTGTTCATTAAGCGATGACATGTTTAGAGGAAGTTATATCCTCTCTTCTTTTCTGAAGATGGAAAATTATCTGGAAACTCAATAGTGTGATGCAAAAGGAGTACCCTGCTTTTCTTTAAGTTTCGAGGACGAAACTAACTTAAGGGGGTAGGGATTGTAAGGACAAGGTTCTGCGTCACTCGTATTTGGAGATTTGGAAGTAATAAGCGAGTTTCCGTTGTTACAACTAAATTCTCGAGTGAATTATACTCCAATGGATTTATCGAATTAATTTTAAATATATTAAGGTTATGGAAATCTCGGAATAAACAAAGGAATTATCGAGTTTATCTCGATTAGTAAATTAATTCCGAGGAAACATTCCGGAAATTAAATTAAGAAATAAATTCTTAAGGACGAGAATTAATTCCGAGAAACCTTAAATATATTTAAATTATTCGAGAACGAACGAGAAAATTCTCGATTCAAATCATATAATTATAATCCGTTCGGTGATGGATTTAATTAAATGATTGTATGAAAGGACGTGGTTGTAACAATTTTAAGGGACCCATTTGAAAGAAAACAAGGAAAAGAGTTTGGATTGTAAATAAGATGTTTTCTTCCTAGCTTGCCACGTCATCTATGACTCATCTTCTTCACAAAGTGATAAGTATCACTTGGCCGAGTGAAGAAGAAAAGAGTCGGCAAACCAGAAAAAAAAAAGAAAGGAAAAGAAGAGAAAAGAAGAAGCAGAAGAAAACTGAGCGGGAGAGAGAGAGAGCTCGGGGAAGAGAAAGGCCGAGAAAGAGAGAAGAGAGCGAGAGAGCGAGACTGAGAAGGAGAGGACGCGCGACTACCAGCACCAGCCTGTGCGCGCGCCATCCAGCCAGCCACCGAGCCCGAGCGCAACCCACGCGCGGCCGAGAAGGAACCAGCGCCGCCGCGAGCACGCCGAGGACACCGGACCGAGAGAAATCGCCGGAAACAGAAGGAACGAGCACCGGAGAGAAGAGATTTCACGGAATTAAGGTTAGATTTTTGGTTCCCCTAATTTTGGAATCCGGATTCTAGGGTTTGAATTTTGGAATTTGGGGCTTTTCTCTCTGAGTGTTTTTGTGTAATCATGGCATGGATTAGTGTTGTTTCCGGGTTATCTCTTGGTTTGGATTCGATATTTGAATATTTGCTTAGTCAAGCCCCATTTTAGTATGGAATTCTCTGGTTTAGGGCTGGCCGTGCGTGTGTGGATGTGTTGATCGCTAATCTGGTTTGGTGTGGGTCTGTTTTGGCCGTGTGATGTTGGATTTGAATTGATTTTGTTTTTTCTAGTTGAGAATAGGAGTTAACGGTTGTTTCGTTGGTGTGCGTGTGAGTTATATATGTTGAGAGTCTAGGCTCGTTTTAGGTGGGCTGAACAGGTCTCGGGGCAGCGGCTCGGGATGGCGAAGAGGCTGTCCGAAGGTTGGCGGAGCTGTTGCGCGAGTGACGACGGAGCGGGGCTGGTCAGCGAGGTTCATCGGCTCGGTTGGGACGAGCTGTTGGGTCGGGAACGGCAGCGACTTTGTGGCGGCTCTCGGGGGGCTGTTCACGGCTGTCGGGTTTCGTTCGGAGACTCGCGAAGTCTCGGTTTAGTGTTAGAAAGTCGAGAAATTTCCCGAGTCTCGACTCGTGCTAGTGCGAACCTATAATTATTTTTGTTGGGTCGTTCTAGATTATGAGAGTTGCGATATAATATCAATATGTATGTTTTATAATCGAGCTCGTTTTATGTAAGTCGTTAAGAAAAAATAATTAATATGTATCATTATTAAACTCGTTGATTATTCACGTAATTATTTAGTATATTTATCTTAATTATGTATTAAAAATCGAGTTCGACTATAAGCTCGACTCTTTTAATTTGGAAAAAGAATATCAACGAGAAATGTTTTATTTACGTTCTCAAACATTATAACTTGTCAATAAAAAGAGACAAGTCATAAAATATTTTCTAAACCACATTTGAGAAGTGTCGGTTTGAGTTATTTTCATATAACTTACGTATTCTATAGATTGTTAGTAAGAGTTTCTTTATACGTTCTTTTCTTTTAGTTTCGACCTTCGGGAACCTATCCTAAGCAATGGGCTTTGTCCCGTCAAAAGAATAGGTGGTCGAATAGCGGGGCGTTTCTTAGCCTAGATCACGGAAGTTGTTAAGGCCTTGTTCTTAGGCGTCGATTCTTTCCCGTCTCTGTTCTGTCATGTTTTCCCTGATGTTTGTTCTGTCATGTATTCTCTGTTCTGTCACTAGGAGGACGTTTTGAATGCATTCCTTATGAGCTTTCTTTTAGTAGAAGTGTGTACGTTAGTAGATCAATGGACGAGATGCTGAGTATGCTCGATGTTCGATCTTTCTCTTCCATAGATACGTCCAGATTGCTATAAGGATTAGCAGGAGAAGCTTACGAGGACTGGGTTATACGTGAAGTTAAGAAGAACCCTTTTATTTGGAAGAGAAGATCTCAGGATTCGAAAGAATCGTTATCCGGGTAAGTGGATTATAGGCACCTACAATATCAAGAAATATTATATATATCTTTATATATACATATATTGTACGTGCATTCTTTATATGCTTTCTAGTAAGCAAGATTAAGATAAGCCAAGAGATAAGTCACTATCAAGATTAAGGGCTTTAAGCCACTAACGAATTGGGAAACGGAATTAGTCCGGCTAACAAAAATGGCTAGAGGTAACTAGGAACCCGAGCCTTTGCTATGTGTTTAGTTAGTTTTCCTTCCAAGAGATCCAGTCCTAGTGAACTGGATTATGAGAGACTGAAGTTAAGAGTCGTATTCAAAAGCGAGAATATTATGATAGGATCTTTGGGAGTCGCATCTCAAGATCTTATAAGTTACGAGTTAATAAGCGAAAAGAATATATGTTAAGATCGGGATTAAACCCGAATTAAGCAGTCTCTCATGTTAAGTTAATTAAAGAGAAAACATAGAATGGTACCGCCTCCGACATATACCCCTTGTTAGCAGGTACCTATTATGTTTCGTGCTGGTACCACATGGGGATTAGGCAGGAGACTGTGCACCCTCCTGTCTGGCGCCAATAAGACATGTGTCGTGCGGATATCATTAAGGGATCCCGAGCTGGAAATGTATTGTATGATGGGAATTGCCGGGACCTAAGCTGGCATATTCTCAAGTAAGAGGAGTTACCGGGACCTAAGCTGGTAATTCCATAGTTATGATTAAAGCAAGTATGTTATGATGTGAATCACCGGGACCTAAGCTGGTGAATTCTTAAGCAAGGGGGATCTCTCGGGACCTAAGCTGAGTGATTCCTAAGCAGATGAATCTATCGGGACCTAAGCCGATTGGTTCTTAAGTAAGATGAATCTGTCGGGACCTAAGCCGATTGATTCTCAAGTATTGTGGATTTATCGGGACCTAAGCCGATACTTCCGCAAGTTATGAAAAGATATGATCTCATGTTATGTATTGTTTATGTGTTATGTGCATTGTGCATTAGATATGTAGATATCCGCTTACTGAGTCTTTCGACTCACAGTTATTATCTTGATATTGTAGATAAAGGAAAGGCCAAAGAAGACTGAGCAGAGCATCAGCGAAACCGGTAAGTAAGTAGGCGTGTGTATGTACGGCTGCCGACCTGTGGCTAAGTCAAGGGCGAATGAGTCTATTTTGTTTTTAAAAGACGAGTCTTTTGTTTGTAAAGTTTTAAATAGTATGTTTTAAGAAAAACGAAAAATTCGCCCATATTTTTGAGACGTTTATGTAAATATTTTATAAGTTTTTCTAGAAAATGTTTTCTGGAAGCGCTTCCACCAAAGTTTTTATGAATTTTATTTATGTCAAGTAAGATACGGAGAAATCTGCCGCGGCTCGCGGGCGAGCTAAGGCTCGCGGGTCGTGACAGAAATCATCTCAACGCCCTTTTCTTTTCTAAAAGTTCACGACTTACGTCCCGTAAGCCGTAAACTTAGGGGGCTAATGTTACCAGTCGTTTTCGGGACACCGGAAATTCAAAAAAGATTCAAGGCCGGCCGGGCTTTTCCGGCCGGAAGCCCAACGGGCCACCAGGCCCGAGCGCCCTGACGCACCCGCGCCCCGGCCTCCCGGTCCGCGCACGCACTCCTGCGCGCCCTGGCCTCCCGTCCTGCACACACCTTGGCCGAGTGTCTTTGCCACCTCGGCCGAGTGTCCTTGCCACCTCGGCCACCTCGGCCGAGCGTCCTTGCCACCTCAGCCGAACGTCTTTGCCACCTCGCTCACCTCGGCCGAGCGTCTTTGCCACTTCGGCCACCTCGGCCGAGCGTCCTTGCCACCTCGGCCACCTCGGCCGAGCGTCCTTGCCATCTCGGCCACCTCGGCCGAGCGTCTTTGCCACCTCGGCCACCTCGGCCGAGCGTCCTTGCCACCTCGGCCGAGCGTCCTTGCCACCTCGGCCACCTCGGCCGAGCGTCCTTGCCACCTCGGCCACCTCGGCCGAGCGTCCTTGCCACCTCGGCCACCTCGGCCGAGCGTCTTTGCCACCTCGGTCACCTCGGCCGAGCATTCTTACCACTTCGGCCACCTCGGTCGAGCACTCGTGCCGCCTCGGCCAGGCACGCCCGCTGCCGGGCACGCCGCGCCTAGCCAAATTCTGCCCCCGGCACGCCCCGCACCCATCCAGGTGACATGACCCGCGCGCCCTGCGCCCTCTTGGGCGGGAAGCCTCGCGCGCCCCGCTCCCGGCCACCCGGTGGGCCTCAAGGGGCCGGCCCAAGGCCTCTCTCCACAACTATAAATACCCCCCCTTGGGGAAGGAAAAGAGATCCCCGGTTTTTTGACACAACTTACATTCTGGTTGACGCCAACAACACTTCTCTTCTCTCGAGAACTCTCTCTCGCCCTCTTGTGACATTTCCAAGAGCGCGCACTACTCCTCCCTCGGCTCAGAAACACAAGGACCCCCCTCCACGAGAGGGAGCGCGCTCCTCTTCTGTGACCCGAGCTTCTGCGGTACACACCGCTCTCCCGCTTCTTGGCCCTTGAGCTAGAACTCCGAGCTACGAGCACGCGACCCCTCTAAAGCCTTCACTAGAAGCTACGAGCCGGGTCCTACTCTAAAGTCTTGGATTCCCAAAGCCACTGAGCCCAAGATAGCCCCCAATACACAAATTGAACTACGTTCTGACCTGATCCCGACTAAAGGGTACGTAGGCAGCCAACCCTTGGCACGGTCACACCCCCCAAAACACACCTCAGGGTCTGGAGGGTGCAGCTCGGTCTACGAGCTCCCATTTTTGGCCCGGGCGCGATCACTTGGTCCGGCCTTGGATCGAACCGCCCGAGGTATTTAATCGTTGTTCATTTTCGTGCGACAACAACTACATAGCTCAATGCTCCAATTATCTCGTCGGCGGGTTCCAACACACGCAACAGTACATGCACCAACAAGCAGAGTATGGTGCCTCTCACATCAACCAATTGAACGATCTCTACTCTCGGTGGGACATCAACCAAGAGAACCAGGTGTTATTTCCTCCATATCCTCAATACTCCGACTATCCGTACCCACCGCATATGGCACCTCCTCAATATCCGGCGCACTCACCACCACCACCACCACCGAATGACGAGTAAACCAACAACACCACTCCTCAATAACAATTTCAGACTCTTTTGAAATTTAAATTAAGTTTAATACTCGCTTGGTTTGTTTATGTTTATGTTTATGTTTAAGACTCGCGTTTTATTTAATGTGTGTTTGAGACTTGATTATATATTTGAGACTCTTCTTAATTTCAAGATGTTAATATTTACCGCTTGTGAAATCTGAATGTGTGAAGGTTTTTATTTGAATGGTAATTTTTTTTTGTTGAAAAACAGGTTTAAAATGGGAAAGAAAGTGAAATATGAATGATGAGGTGATTATACTCTAATCTCGCCGCGGCTATGTAATGTTCTCGCCGCGGCGTGGAATTGATGCCGCGGAGAGATTTCTACTTCGCCGCGGCGAGGGATTCTACAACGCTTCTCCAAGCGTTGTAGAAAGTCCTCGCCGCGGCGAAAAATCAACTTCGCCGCGGCGAGACACTTACCGAGAGCATGCATTTTTTTAAACATGACCTCGCCGCGGCGACATAATTTTCTCGCCGCGGCGAAATAACATAGTCGCCGCGGCGAGGGATTCTACAACGCTTCCTCAAACATTCTAGAAACGTCTCGCCGCGGCGCGAAACTTACATAAAATATACATTTTTTAAACATGATCTCGCCGCGGCGACATGATATTCTCGCTGCGGCGACTTCATGTCGCTGCGGCGCCAAACCAACTTAGCCGCGGCGAGAAACTTACCGAGAGCATGCATTTTTTTAAACATGACCTCGCCGCGGCGACATGATATTCTCGCTGCGGCAAGTTGTACTCACCGCGGCGTAATAATATAGTCGCCGCGGCGAGAGATTCTACAACGCTTTTTAAGGCGTTGTAGAAAGTCCTCGCCGCGGCGGAAAACCAACATCGCCGCGGCAAGAGTCTAGAAATGATATTTTAAACGAGGAATAATGTTGTCCATAAGAGAATAACATAAAATCCAAAATGAAAATACATTGTTAACTGTTCTAAATCAAACAAAAATAGGATCTATATCCTTACGAAGTAGATGAGAAACATCATCATCATCAAAATCATCCATATCTTGATCAATAGGAGGTAATCCCGATGTGAACGGTGGAATGCTAGACATGTCTTTGTCTTCTTCATCGTTACTATTTCTCGCTTTCATATGAACTACTAACGATAACTTTGGATTGGCTGGATCCGAAACATAAAACACTTGACTTGCTTGCGAAGCCAAAATAAATTAATCATTCTCGTAGCCAATCTGTCTAAAGTCGACAACTGTAACTCCGTCATTATCAACTTTAACATGATTATTATCTGCCCATTTGCACTTGAATAATGGACTCACAACCCGCAATAATCAAGTTCCCAAATGTCTTCAATGTATCCATAATAGTTCATAAAAGCATTTTTGGATTCTTATCTTTGGCCGATGAAACATGCAATGCTTCGGCAAACAATGTAACACCATTATTTTGAACGGGATGCTTGTTGTCTCTCTCTCTTGTGTAAAATGTAAAACCATTAACAGACCAAGCAGTGTACCTTGTAACCATTGAGGAAGGCCCGTCAGATAGTTTACTCAATGTAGATGAATGTCCTGCCTCTTTAAATAAGCGTTTTCCAAGCCAGTTCTGAAACAAACGGTTGTGCTCTTCTTGTAACCATTTTTCATTTCTGCCTTTCTTTGGATTATTCACTCTCAACTCATTCAAATGAATATCCACAAATGGCATGACCTCGGAAACGTTGTGTAGCACATGGAGACCGGCTTGCTCCCATTCTTTTCGGTTGACACTCGAATAGGTACCTATAAATAAAAACATACTTAAACAAGAACGCTCATAATTTAAAGTAACAAATAAAGTGTCAAAATCATACCTATAGATAGAGCTTTTGAATCAAAATTGGTGTTTTTGGGTACCCCAATTTCGTCTGCTTTAGCTAAATACTCAGAACAAAACTCAACCGACTCTTCTGCTATGTAATTTTCAACTATGCTTCCTTCGGGCTATTGTAGTTCTTCACGTAGCTTTTCAACACTTTCATGTAACGTTCGATTGGATACATCCACCGTAAAAACACGGGCCCACATAATTTCACTTCACGTACCAAGTGAACGGTTAAATGAACCATGATGTCGAAAAACGAAGGTGGAAAGAACTTTTCGAGCAAGCAGAGAGTTTTCACCAATTCTGACTGCATTAAATCTAGACGAGTAGGATCGATGACCTTCGAGCAAATTGAGTTAAAGAATACACATATCTTTGATATTGCGAATCTCACATCTTTTGGCACAATTCCTCGCAAAGCAAGAGGCAACATTTGTTGTAGCGGTACATGACAGTCGTGAGTCTTCATTCCAATAAGTCTCAAATCTTTCAAAGACACGAACCTCTTATAGTTTGATGAATGACCATCGGGGACTTTAATAGAAGCAAACCAGCTACACAACTTCTTCTTCTCCTTTCGATCTAGAGTGTACTTTGTCGGTGGCAATTTTATTTTTTTTCCACCCCCTTCTTTGGGATGCAAAATGCTTCTTATATTCATCTCTTTGAGATCCATTCGAGATTTTAATCAGTCTTTCGATTTATTTGGATCATCAAGAAGCGTACCAATAAACGATTCACACACATTTTTCTCGATGTGCATAACATCCAGACAATGCCGAACGTAGTGTGTCTTCCAATAAGGAAGGTCGTCGAAAATCGATTTCTTCTTCCAAGGATTCTCTTTGAAGGATTCTTTAGTACTAGCACTCCGCTTTCTTTTCCCAAGCACTTCATTGACGTTTTTAACTATCTCATAGACATCTTCACCAGACAAAATTCTAGGAGGTGGTCGTTCTTTTGTATTTCCATCAAATGCCTGTTTCAACCTTCTATATGAGTGATCTCTTGGTAAAAATCTTCTATGACCAAGAAAAACGGTCTTCTTACCAAGCTTCAACCTGATGGAAGATATGTCTTTCATGCAAATCGGACAACCAATCGAGCATTTCACAGAGTATCCTGAGAAGTTTCCATAGGCAGGAAAGTCGTTAATAGTCCACATTAACATTGCCCTTAAGTTGAAGGAATCTCCACAGTAAGCGTCTTTGACTTCTATCCCTTTCTCCCATAACATCTTCAAATCATCGACCAATGGTGCCAAATAAACATCGATATCATTTCCTGGTTGATTCGGTCCTGAAATCAGAAGCGTTAACATCAAGAACTTTCTCTTCATACACAACTTTAGAGGGAGATTGTAGTTCACGAGTATAACCGGCCAAACACTATATTTACTGCTCATCATGCTGAACGGGTTCATACCATCAGACGCTAGACCAAGGCGCAAATTTCGAGTATTAACACTGAAATCCTTATACTCTAAATCGAAGGATTTCCACTGTGAAGCATCAGCAGGATGTCTCAACATACCATCATCGATACGCTTTTCGGAGTGCCAAACCATGTTCTTCGCGTGTTTGACACTATTAAACATTCGACGGAAACGCGGCATTGGAGGAATGTACCATAATGACTGAAATATATTTAAAGAAAATCAATAATCAATAATTAATATGAGCTACATGTATTTCTTAATCAAGTAATGAAAATGTACGTACCTTGACTGGAACTCCTTTAACCCTATTACATGGAATTTTACCCGTCTTCCACCTTGACTCTTTGCACGTCGGACATTCATTCAGATCTTCATACTCATGTCTATATAAAACACAATCATTTGGGCACACATGAAATTTCTCGTACTTCATGCCTAATGTGCCCAAAGTCTTCTTCGCTTCATACATACTTAAAGGAACTTTATTATCTTCCGGAAATGCTTCTTTCAGTGTTTCCAACAATAGAGTAAAACTAGTGTTTTTCCAACCACCCGACACCTTTAAATGAAATAATGTAACTAGAAATGACAACTTCGAAAAGCTTGTATACCATTCATATACTGGTGTCTCCGCATCATTCATCATGGACTCAAACAATTCCGGTCGCTCAACAAAATCATCCTCCAAATCGTTCATCATTCCGCACATATCATCAATATCATCTTCAACATCATTGTTATCCTCGTTTGCCGTAGAACGAAAAACCTCACCATGGTAGTACCATCTTTGATACGAAGTCATTATTCCATATACAAACAAATGGGTCCGAACGAAATCAATCGAAAAATGTCTATGATTTCCACATTGAATACAAGGACAACGCATAGATTTCACATCTACCATGTTCTCTAGCAAAATCACAAAACTCATCTACACCTTTACGATATATCTCATTTAATCTATTCTCCCACGTCCACTTTCTCATCTTCATAGAAAACCCTAATTATATAAAATAAAAAAAAAATAACTCATTCTAATTAGTAAACTATCAAGAGAACAACATTTGGAGCAAATTAAAGAAGAACTTACTAGATTTGGATGTGTAGATGAGACTTGTAAACGAGGACGCAGTAGAATGAGTCGAAAAGGTGCTGGAAATTTTTTTCGAGTGAGGTTATGAGAGTTCTAAGTGAAAAAAAAAAAGAGAAATGAGAATATATATCATTAGCCTCGTGTTTCTCGCCGCGGCGCGAATAAGACTTCGCCGCGGCGAGACCTTTCTACAACGTTTTTCCATGCGTTGTAGAAAGTTCTCGCCGCGGTAGAAAAAACACTTAGCCGCGGCGAAGTCAAAACAGTAAGTTCCCGCCGCGGCGATGTACACTCGTCGCCGCGGCGATATATCTACGCCGCGGCGGAAAATACATGTCGCCGCGGCGGGAAACTTACCGAGAGCTTGAATATTTGAAATTTTGGTCTCGCCGCGGCGATGTACAATCGTTGCCGCGGCGGGATAAGTACGCCGTGGCGCCAAATACACGTCGCCGTGGCGACATACTTACCGAGAGGATGCATATTTGAAATTATGCTCTCGCCACGGCAGTGTACAATCTTCGCCGCGGCGGGATATGTTCGCCGCGGCGGGAAATACACTACGCAGTGGCGAGACGATTCTACAACGCATTCTTAAGCGTTGTAGAATCATCTCGCCGTGGCGAGATAGACTTTGCCGCGGCGAGAACGTTTAGGTTTAGGAGTCTGTTCTCGCCGCGGCTAGGAATATTTCTCGCCGCGGCGAGACTTCTACAACGCTTATTATAAGCGTTGTAGAAGCATCTCGCTGCGGCGAGGTTTCTACAACGCTTCACTAAGCGTTGTAGAAGCCTTTTAAAACAAAAAATTTTCAATTTTTTTAAACCTCCCGCCTATTTTTCAGACTTAAGCGTTTTTTCCCATCTTTTTCATTCATTCATTCTTCTTCTACTTCTCCATTCTTCTTCTTCTCTCTCTCCGCCCCTCTTTCTCGCCATCCCTCTCTCTCCGCCCCTCTCTCTCTCTTTTCGCAGTCCCTCTCTCTCCGACCCTCACCCTCTCTTCTCGCCGCCCCTCTCTCTCCGGCCCTCACCCTCTCTTTTCCCCGCCCCTCTCTCTCCCGTCCTCACCCTCATTCCACCTTGCCTCCGCCTCGACCCCTCTCCGCCTTGACCCCGCCCAGCCTCAACCTCACCTTGACCCCGAGGGCCTCCACCTCGCCCTGCCCCGCCTCCACCTCGCCCCGCCCCGCTCCACCTCGCCCCCACCCCGCTCCACCTCGCCTCTCTCTCACCTCGCCTCCGCCTCCACCTGGTATGTTATTTCCTAACTTGTTTTGAATTTAATTTGACTTATTTTATTATTTAGTTAGAATTTGGTATTTATTCGAAGTTAGGAAGAATTTGTATTTGGATTTTAGTATATTGGATTTGAATTCGTTGTATTTGAGTTTGATATTGATTTGAAGTTGTATTTGAGTTGGAATCGGATTGGATTTGAGTTAGAAATTGAGATTATGTTTTGAATTTTGTATATTAGATTCCATATCGTCCACTACTACTACTTCTAGCGGTAGTGGTAAAAGAAAAATTAGAAGACAACTAGCCCTAAACTCTGATGAACAAGGAAAAAGAAGAAACACACGTATGGGTCGGGTTAATAAGGCTAAAACACTTGGTAAAAACATCCCGGTACAATTTGATGATAAAGGGCAACCAATGGGTAAAGAGGGTGATGAGTTGTCGAGTTACTTTGGCGTGTTAGCAAGAGAACACGTTCCATTTTCGATGCGTGATTGGAGATGTAAAGAGAACGCCCAAATTAAAGAACGGATTTGGAACGAAATGCAAGAAGGATTTATGATTCCTATCGAACAAAAACAACGATCTACTCAAAGACATCATCAACGAACCAATCGCTTAAAGAGACCGGCTTGTATTTTGAAATTCTATACAAGTATCACCGAAGAAGATTGCATAGCATTTGTTGAGTATAGACGAACCGAAATGTTCAAACAAACATCGGAACATGGGAAATCAAATATCGGAAAAAGTGTGTACAAATCTCGAACGGGCCGAAATGGATATTGAAAGCTTGATCAAGAAAAGGTTAGATTCATTTTTTTCTTTTAGTTATTCCAAATGTTGCAATTATTTTTTAATTTATTATATAATTACTTTTTACTAGCATGACGAAACGGGGGAATGGCCTACGAAAGAGGAACTTTGGATTGACTCGCGAATGAAAGACGTAGATAACTACAAGGATGAGAAAGACAAATTGATGGGAGAAAAAAATCGTAAGTTCTTTACCTTTGTTATAACAATTAATCTTGTAATTTGATTTTCAAATAATTTTATGTGTAGAAAACGTTATCACAACAAGCAACGCAAGGGACATGGGTGCCGGAATCGGGAAAGAGCATTTTGCAAGAAGCTTTGGGAACGTCGCGAGTTTGTGGTCAATCCAAACACACGTCGCGTTTTAAGTACTTTGTTCCTCCAATGCCCAACGAAGAAGTAATTAAGATGCGTCGGGAAATGAGCGAGTTAAAGTCTTTGGTGATGAAGGCCTTCGGTGGAAATGGTAGCATTAATGTCAGAGATGCTAATGTCGAGTCGCCTAGTGTCGAGCGTGTGGAAGAGAATCTCAACGCGAAGGTTGTTGATGATGAAGAGATGGTAAATGTTGAAGAACACGTCAATGAAGCGGTCTCTTTAGGTATGTTTAATTTATTTTTTTTATCTATTTATTAATAAAGCTCTAAATGTTTTGGTATTAAGTTATTGATAATATTATTGATTCTCTTAGAACACGACGATGTTGATGATCGTCCGAAGATCGATCCTATCATTGTTGATGATCGTCCGAAGATCGATCCTATTGTTGTGGAAAAACCCAATAGTGTTCGTGCTAGTTGCTCATTGAATCCAACCACCCCGGTGACACCTACTTCGGATGAAAGCGTCGAGTGTCTTCTTTTCATAGATGATGTTGTGAAAGGAGGCACGATTCATGTTGCAAATGGGCGAGCATACGTAAATGGGAGCGTAGTTCACTCTTTACCTTTGGAGGAAGGAAATGTACGTGTGACCGTTTTGGGAGTTTTGATTAAAAAAGCAAAATTGCCAATTCCCACCGAAGAAGCTCAAACCATTGAAGATGCCATAGGAGGATTTGTCTCGTGGCCAAAGAGATTGATCGAAATGGACACGGGAATAGAGAGTCGCGGTCCGATTGTCAAACAACTCTCAAAGCTCGGTTTTGAGAGTGAACCTAGCATCGATGATGCTTAGAAGATTCCGTACAAGGTGATTAATCTAAAGTTTCGATTGCTCACTCAACATGCCAACAAAGTAATGTTATCGGAAGGGGATGTGATTATGGTCAATGTTAGTCCAAGTCTCGCGGCTATCCCGATTCCGGTGTCATTTGAAGATGTTTCCGACTTTTTGCAATACTTGGAAATTGGAGTAAGTGTTTTCTTTATATGCGTTTTTAATATGAATATTCAATATTTAGTGTTTTGATAAACCAAATACTTGTTTGTCATAGCTATCTACGCTCGAGGTTAGAAAAGGCGAAGAAGAGTCGAGACTATTGTTTAATATAGTTGTCACATCTATCTACAGACGATCCAAGAGGCTCACTCTGTACTGTCATCGCAATAACATACTTGTATGTCAAGATACAATATGAATGGATCAAGCAGAATAAGATTCATGAAAACATGAGAAGAGGATGAAAAGCTTAATAAATACACGTTTTGAATCTAAACAATATGTGGAAGAAGAACAACTCTCCCTGAGGCACGATAGCCAAAAGGGAAGTAACATTAAACATGCCCTAAAAACCAACATAGGATCACTATCAACAAGTAAAATCTATGCAAAACCCAACTTAGAAAATAAAATAATAAAAACCAGAACGTAAGAAAGTAGGCTAGTAATGATTGCAATAGGCAAACACCTACCACAACAATAGCAAAAGGAATCTGGGATAATCCGACTCCAAGTTTTTGAGCTATTAGTTGATTCATGCCCTTATATCAACAAAGCAGCAAACAAAACCAATCGACGTTTGCAGGATGAGAAAGTGTCGTGGAGAGATTCAAAGCACGAAGGCGAGGAAGAGGAGCAGCGCGTTGGCGGTAGAGGCGGCTTGGTAGAAAGGGAGAGAATTTGGCAGAGAGGAGTGATTTCATGGAAACAAAGGTGCGAGGAGGTGGCAGTGCTGTGGGGTGGAGAATTTTCGGTCTCCATCCACTACAAGAAATACCACATTTAGCGACGAAACTATTAGCGACGACTTAATCGTCGTTAATCACCCTTTTAGCGACGATAATATCGTCGCTGATTGTTTGGTGCCAAAAATATTAAAGTTTGGCGGCAAAGATAATTAGCGACGAATTTGTCGTCGCTAATTCATTTTTGTCGTCGCTAAGTTCGCGGGAAAATAATTAGCGACGATTTTATCGTCGCTAATTATTTGTGAATTCATTTAGCGACGATAATATCGTCGCTAATAATGTAGAATTAATTTCGACTTCTAAAGAAGGAAAAGTCTCTCCAATTTAATTAAAACGAAAACATTTAGCGACGATTTAATCGTCGCTAAATATTTTTTTATCGTCGCTACACATTTAGCGACGAAGAAATCGTCACTAAATGATTTCGAATTTTGACGAATTTTAAAGAGGGAAAAATCCCTCCCATTTAATTAAAACGAAATGATTTAGCGACGATTTGGCCGTCGCTAAAGATGTGAAATTTACTATTAGCGACGAATAAATTGTCGCTAAATTCCTGGTTCAATTAAGTTTATTTAGCGACGATTTTAAATCAATTAGCGATAAATGTCTTTAAATACCAGATCGCAACCCAGTTCCCTCATTCGCTCCCAAACCCAAAAATCCCCATTTTTCCCTCTGGTTTCTCCTCCTCCGCCGTGTGCCTCCTCCGTCGTGTGCCGCCGACGCCGTCGACACCGATCTCTACCTCCCTGGTAAGTCTCTCTCTCCTCACTTCTCTCTCTCTCCTCACATCTCTCTCCTTACCTCTCTCTCTCTCCCGTTGCAGCTCCTCCGCCGCTCCGCCACTACTCCGCCGCTCCGCCGCCGACGCCGTAGCTGCTTCCCCGCCGACGCCTTCCCGCGCGCTCCCCGCTTCCCCGCCGTCTTCCCCGCTCCCCACAGACATCGGTAAGTTTTTTTTTTTTTTTTTTTATAACTTTATATATATATAAACATATATATTAATTATTTATAGAATTAATATATTAGTTATATATATTAGTTATTTATATATATATATAACTTTATTTATATATTAGTTATAAATGGTAATGAATTAATTAGTTATAAATGTAAATGATTTAATTAGTTATATTTACATAATTTAGTATAAATATTTATATTTATAGAATTAATTAGTTTAAATTAGGTATAAATTTAAATTAGTTATAAATATTTATATTAGGTAATTTAAATTAGTTTATAGAATTAATTAGTTTAAATTAGTAATTTATATTAATTAGTTTACACAAATATTTAAATTAGTTATAAATTTTAATATTAGGTATAAATATTTAAATTAGTTATACATATTTATATTAGGTAATATTATGTAAAAAAATTAGTTAGTTTATGTAAATTAAATGGAATTGTATTTAATTCTTGTTACAAATGATTAATAATGTGAAATTAATTAGTTGATATGGATTACGAATTTTAATAATCGAACCATTGAGGTTGAATTTATTGTTAGTTTTAGGATGTTTCTATGCAGGTTTTAAAGTTAAAGGCTTGATGCCGGGTTTTTAAGTTTATAGGGGATGTTCTGCCGAAATTTCGGTAGGATCGTAAAATTATAATATAAAATCCGAAAATTTTGTTACGAATGCATAACTAAATAAATTTTGTTTTGAATTTCAGATGGCTGCGGCTACAGGAGCTGGAGGCAGCAGAGGTGGGGATGATTTCTTAGCCCGTCTCCCGAATTATTGCCAGTCGGCGCCCGTACGTGATGGCGTCGAAGAAGAAGACGAGGATATCGAACCGGTCATGCGTGGGCCGACGGTCGGGCTTCGATCTGAGCGTGCACGGTGCCCCGGGGTGAAGGAAGTCGTTATTTATAACGAGCAGTTTCAGTCGTTCTTGCAGCCAGAGCGCGAGATGGATCCAGATCTCGCGACGTTCGCGAACACGCTCGGGTTTGTCGTCCGAGACAAGATCTCGCCTACGGTCCCAAGGTGGACGAATGCGAACGCGGGGCCGGCGAAGGAGGCCGAGATCCGAGCAGCGATTCGAGACAAGTACGACATTCGAGTCGATGGTGATGCAACCGGGAAGAAGAAGGTGATTGTCGATGCGGCAATCATTCGAGACGCGAAGACTCGTCTTCGCGATTGGAGGCATACCTTGCGGTCATGGTTCGACATCGACTGCAAGAGCAGCGTACAGGTGGCGCGGTCGCTGAAACCGAGGACCGTTAAGCTCGACACCGAATGGGAGACGCTGATACAACGATATACGAGCGATGAGTTTAAGGTAATCAAATCCTTTACGTTAAATATGTGTTTACCATTTTATTAAACGATATGTTATTTACGTGTACGTTTACTTATATTACAGGCCATACAAACGAAGAACAAGGCGAATCGCGCGAAGAAGAAGACGAAGACTCGACAGGGGACGATTGGGTTCTCGACCCACCGCATGAAGAACGTAAGTTTTATGTTTATATGATACATCAAATCGTTAAAATTATCTCACACTTGAAGTTTTGTTTACATGCATGCAGAAGAGCGCCGAGACAGGCGCTTTCGAGAGCTTGTTTGCGAACTACAAGCGCCAACATCAGTCCGACAAGTCCGAATGGCTGACTCCTGAAGCCTCCGCACGTTATGTAAGTTTACATTTATTTTTCTTATTTTTTGATTAATATATACTAACTAGTTAATTATATCAGGATCGACTGGTCGATAGGTTCAACACGTTGCGAGCGGAGGCTGAGCAACAAGGAGCGGACGTTAATATTTCCGTCCTAGAGCAGCAGGCGATCCGCGATATTATGGGTTCGCGGACTGATCACTTGACCGGCATCGGACGTTTGGTGCCACAGGGAGCACGGATGGCGGCTGAAGTCGCCGAAGTCTACGGTAAATATTTAGCGACGAATAAATCGTCGCTAAATATATTTAGGCACGGACATTTAGCGACGATAATAATCATCGCTAAAATCGTCGCTAAATAGATTTAGCGACGATTATAGGGTTATTACCGACGAAAAAAATCGTCGGTAATTGTCGTATTTGTTGTAGTGATCCATGAGCCATTGGAATATTTCGTAGCCACCATGGAAAGACTGTTTGAGCTCGTGTTCTGGTTTGTTGTCGTCTTCCATGGTTGAGAGCTTGAAATGGGTTTATGAGCATTTTGGGGTTTATTGAAAGAGAATGGAACGCTGAAGATAATATTGTAGTGGAAGAGATAGAAGAGGTGATGAAATAAGAGAGTAGAGTATCATGAAAAAGAAAAGAAAACCATGAAAGAGAAGAGAGAAACAAGTAAAAAAAAAAAAGGAGTAAAATTGTACGAAATATTTTATCTCTCTTGAATTTATTAATAGATTTATCCTAATTATACTTTTGATTGGTTTTGGTAAAAAATTTATAGACTTCTAATATTTTTGTCCAAATCACTTGTTTTTATTTGTGTGAACATAAAGCCCCCTAAAAAGCCCAACTTTAGATCTCCAGATATGTGGGTCATATTTCATTTAGTTATTCTATTGGAGCTCTTATTAAAATAGATCACTTTTTTTACTTAATTATATCAACACAAATAATTGATATAATTGAAATCAATAGTATTAAGCCCATTAAATTTTGTGACATTCACGACGCATATTTCCAACAAATACAAGTTGAATTTCGAGAGATACGCTACTCGAAGCAAATTAACCATGCAATGTGTTAAGAGACATACTTCTCTTTTTACGCACACGAAATACCTCAATTCATAACATTAACAAAATTACTGTAGTTCGCTTATATAGTATCACTAGACTTGCAAGTCACGTAGCTAGAAGATCAGGTTCTAAAGACTTGCACACCGAAGAACCAACGTTTTGATTTTAGAGATCATCATGATCAACAATCCATCTTAAGGCTATATATCCGATCTTATTTTTTTTCAAGTATAAAATTTGTATTTACATAGAATGTAATTTATTGGAAAAAGCAAAGAACTTATAGGAATTTCGAAATTAATGATGGCCGTATAATTTTTACCAAATTTTAATACTCAATACAATAGAAAGAAATTCTTAAAACAGACAGCTCGTTATATTATAATACAATGTTGCTATACAGTGAAATCGACAAAACGATAGTAGTTGTGCCTTGTTATGACTATATATACGTAATCCATGAGTCCACATGCATGTGTCATGTGGTCATGTGTGGTCCTGCAAAGTTCTATCGTAACGTACGAATGATACGATTAGTCAATCTTAAACGTGAAAGTTGAAACACACGAACGTTTGTGATATTAATATGATGGATGTGGACGCTGTAATAGTAATAATACAACATATTAGTATATACCACGAAATTCACGTGAAAGTTGTCTGAGCTTACCTGGAATTTCTGTAACCACTCATATTATATTATATATTTTGACGTGATGACGAGGAATGTTATATATTTCTGTAACCACTCATATTATATTATATTATATATTATTAACATTCCTCATATATATACATACATATATATATATACATACATACATATATATACATACAGATATTAGGAAAACCACAATTGAACACTTCAAAGTTACTCATTTGAAAACCAATCTCTATACTCAACACTTTAGGAAAATCAAATTTGTGTACGTAAAATATCCAAAATATTTTTTAAAAATATTTCGAAATCACTAAAAGAATAATAGCAAAGATTTTGAAATCACTATAAAAATAAAGTCAAAACTTTTGAAACGACTAAAAATATCAAGAAAAAAAACTTCGAAATCACTAGTGTAAAAATAATTTATTTTCAAAATGTTTGCCTTTATTTTTATACCTTCAAAGGTTTTGTCTTCATTTTTCTAGTGATTTCAAAGTTTTTTTCCTTCATATTTGTAATCGTTTTGAAGTTTTTTAACAAGGGTATTTTATGTTGGTTCCAAATATAAGAACGTTGCCAAAGCAATGATAAAGAGTTAAAAGGAGAATAAGGAGAAATGCATACAACTATGGCTATTTATATAGGAAAGGAAATACTAAATCAAAATCCTTGCTCATCAAGTTTGCTGGCTCCCCAAGTTTGTAAAGACTTGCTCACCAAGTTGAGCTTATTAATCTCACGTTCTCCCCCTTAAGCTTGACTTGGTTCGAGGTTCTTCACGCCGAGTAGCTCTCTCATCTCTGCGAATTTAACCCGAGCTAAGGCTTTTGTAAGAATGTCCGCACGTTGCTCTCCAGTACTTACGAACTCCACGATAATCTCTCGCTTCTCAACACACTCGCGAATAAAGTGGAAGCGAGTGTCGATGTGCTTACTGCGTCCATGAAACACTGGGTTCTTCATCAATGCAATTGCAGACTTGTTGTCTACGTAGAGAGTCACTGGCTTTTGCTTGTTTCTGGTTACCTCACTCAACAACCTTCTCAGCCACAATGCTTGACACGATGCTGCGGTCGCTGCCATGAACTCAGCCTCACATGAAGATAGCGCTACAAATCACTGCTTCTGAGATTGCCAGGTGATCAGATTCATGTTGACATAAAACGCCATCCCTCCGGTACTCTTTCTGCCATCGATATCACTGGCTAGGTCACTGTCACTAAACCCAGGGCCGGCCCTGACCTAAGGTGGAAAAGGCTTGTGCCTTGGGCCCCCAATTGGGTTGGGCCCAAAAAAAATTATTTTACACTTTTTGCCTATTTTTAAGAAAATTTACATTTTTTTACCCTAAAAATTTACACTTTTAGTCCATTTTCTAAAAAATTTACATTTTTACCCTAAAAATTTATATTTTTATTAGTATTATAGGGCCCCAAAATATTGAATCGCCTAGAGTCCCCGTTGAGTTTGGGCCGGCCCTGACTAAACCCGACCAGTTCTTCAGCTCTGCTTCCTTTCTCATAATTAATCCCATAGTTCGCCGTTCCCTTTACATAACGAAGAATATGCTTCACAGCCTCCTGGTGTAGACTAGTGGGCTTCTCCATGTAACGACTAACCATGCCGACTTCATATGAGATGTAAGGCCGGGTGTGGGTCAAGTACCTGAGACACCCGATAACACGCCTGTACTCTGTGGGTAAGGTTCCTTCTGCATCTTTCCCGAGCTGCAACTTTGCCTCCATTGGATACTTGCTTGGGTTGCAGTCTGCCATCTCGAACTCCTTTAGGATCTTCTTTGCATAAGCTGACTGCTTAAGAGTAATGCAACTCTTCTTCTGATCGACATTGATCCCAAGGTAGTACTATAGTAGTCCGAGGTCCCTCATCTCAAACTCCTTCATCATCTGCTTCTTGAATCCATCTATGCCTTATGCACTAGATCCAATCACGATTAGGCCGTCGACGTACACACCGACGATGAGGGCCTCCTCTCTGTTATTTCTCGTGTAGACTGCTTGCTCCTAAGAGCACTTCTTGAACCCAAGACTCTTCATACTCCTGTCGAGTCGAGTGTTCCATGCACATGGTGCTTATTTTAACCCATAAAGGGCCTTTGCCAACTTGTACACCTTGTGCTCTGCGGTGTGATCTATGAAGCCTTCCGGCTGAGCAACGTAGACTTCTTCTTCCAGTTCATCATTCAGGAACGCCGATTTGACGTGCAGGTGATGGATTTTCCAACCTTGGTGAGCTGCGAGGGCTAGGATCAGTCTGACTGTGTCGAGTCTAGCTACTGGAGCAAAAACTTCCTCGAAGTCAACTCCCTTCTTTTGCACGTATCTTTTTGCGACCAATCTGGCTTTGTGCTTGAGGACCTTGCCTTCTGAATCATTCTTGAGCTTGTAGACCAACTTCAGACCGATGGACTATTGACCTTTTGGAAGGTAGACTAGTTCCCATGTCTAATTCTTCTCAATGGACTCTAGCTCTCTCTTCATTGCTTCATACCATTCCTTCTCGGTGGCTGCCTCGCGATACTTAGCTGGTTCCTCAACACTAAGCAACAAGAGCTCCTCTGGGCTCCACTCAAGCTCTCGCGCTTCTCCGTAGACGTCGGACAAAGGACAGAACCCTCTTGGCCAATCCTTGATTGACGAGTCTCCTGAGATGGTTCCTACTGAGCTAGCTTTCTCTGGGATCGGGGTACTCATCCCTGATCCTGGGTTGGGCGAGCCTAGTGGTGAGCTGGTTCCATTCGTGCTTGTTCCAAGAGAACTGGTTTCCGTCGAGCTAGGCATTGCTGGTCCCTGGCTGGGACTCTCCCTCTCTTCCTGCTTGACCGCATCTGCCTCTTCGAGGATGAACTCCACTGAGTTTTGTTCGGGCTCTCCCTTCTCGTAGCGCCAGTCCCATTTCTTCTCCTCTTCGAACACGGCGTCTTTGCTCACATGCTCTTTACTGCATTGGGGGTCGTAAAACCTGTGTGCCTTGCTCTCTTCTTCGGCGCCAAGGTACACCATCAGCAAACTCCGATTATCGAGCTTCTTGAGGTGTGGTCCCATAATCTTCACATGTGCGGTGCACCCAAACACCTTCAAATGCTCCAGATGAGGTTTCTTCCCTTTCCATACTTGGTAAGTGGTGCACTCGCCTAGCGCCTTCGTCGGCAAGCGGTTGAGCAGATAGATCGCGTGTCTAAGTGCTTCTCCCCAGAACCTTGTCGGGACTTGCATACTTTTCATCAAGCTCCTTGCAGTGTTTATGACGGCCCGATTTCTTCTCTCCACCACATCATTCTGCTGGGGCGTGTACGGTACAGTTAGGTGGAGTCCGACTCCTTCTTTGTCGCAAAATTCTCCGAACTGCTAGGACGTAAACTCTCCACCTCGGTCGGTTCTCAAGGTCTTCAACATGTGTCCTGACCTATTCTCCTCGAGCCTCTTGAACTTTTTAAAGACTTCAAAGGCTCCACTCTTCTCCTTGAGCGCATACACCCACATCCAATGGTTGTAATCATCAAGAAGCAAAAAGAAGTACTTGTTGCTGGCTAGGGTGGCTGGGGTAATTGGACCACACAGGTCAGCGTGCACCAGTTGGAAGGGTCGCTCTACTCGAAAATTGGCCTTGATCGAAAATGGCACTCTTGCTTGTTTCGCGACCATATTGACACAGCTGGTTGGGGTGCTCAATCTTCGGTACCCCAAATGTCATCTCTTTCTCTCCTATCATCTTGAGCGCGTAGAAGTTTACGTGCCCAAGCCGTGCGTGTCACAACCAAGCCGGGTCTACTAGGGACGCCATTAAGCAGACAGGTTGGCCTGTCTCCAAGAGTATCTTGTACAACCTGTTTGGCGTTCTCTTCACCTTTATCAACAGGGCACCGCTACTGTTCCACATCTTTAAGTACGAGCTGGCTAGCACTACTCTATTTCCGACCTCCGTCATCTGACCAAGGCTGATGATGTTACTCTTCAGCTTCGGGATGTAGTACACCTGGGTCGGTAGGCGTTGGTCCCCGTTTTTGCCCTGGAACAGGATGGATCCTCTGCCTCTAATTTTGACGATTGATTCATCGCCAAACTTTACGTTCCATGTGATCTTCTCATCGAGCTCTTCAAACTTAGTTTGGTCTCCCGTCATGTGGTTGCTCGCACCATTGTCTAAATACCAAACATCGGTATAGACTTTCTCTTCTCCGTCTCTGAGGAGGTTCGCAATAACCTTGTCCTCGACAAGCATCATCGTCTCGGTGGCCATCTTCTCTGGGCTCGGCCTCTTCTCGGTAATCATCAGCTCGGGCTCCGGGCTCGACTCTGCGTTGACTGGCTCCTCTAAGTCGGTCTTTTCTCTGACCGGTTCTCGCTCGGGCTTGGCGTCTCTCTCGCCTACGACGCTCGTCTCCTGTTCGTCCATGCGCACTTCCAAGTTCACTATATGCTCGGTGAACATGAGTGCGGGTTGCTCGTCTTCATGGAATCTCATCAGATTCGCTTTCTCACCGTGGTTCCTGTTGCAGCACTCCGATGTGTAGTGCCCGAGCTTCTGAAAATTGTAGCACTTCACCGTGCTCTTGTCTCTTCGGGTTGTGGTGCCTTCCTGACGGGGTGCGCTGCTGCCGCGATCTCGCATGTCTCGACCTCACCCTCGTCCTCGGCATCTACCACGTGGTCGGCCATCTCCGCCGTACCCGCCACGCCTCGACGAGCTGGAAGAAGACTCAACTCCATGGTTCTTCTTCTGCTTGACCATCCATTCTTCATGCCTGAGCAGGAGGTGTTTTTCCTCTTCCTTGTCGCCATAGCCCCGAAGCCTCTCATCGTGGACTTTTAGACGACCGACAACCTCCCCGACTGACATAGTTTTGAGGTCACCGGACTGCTCGATCGTCCACCTGTTCACCTAGCGAGCGGATACCTGTTACAATGGATGTAAGCTTCATGGCAAACTCGTCCACAGATTCACCGTCCCTCATACGGAGAACCTCGAACTCGCTCTTCAAGGTTTGAACTTTGGCTTCTTTGACGCGGTCTGCGCCCATGTGCATCGTCCGCAACGTCTCCCATGCCTTTTTTGCGGAATCCTTCTCGACGATCATGAGAAGGACATCTTCCGGAACTCCCTGATAGATGACGGAGAGAGCCATCCTATCCTTGCGCACTTCAACCACTCCATCTTCTAAGGCCTCCCAAACGCCTTGCGCCTGCAGATTCACCCGCATCTTCAACGCCCACACTGAGTAGTTGCTATCCGTGAGCATCAGATAGTTGAGCGTCACATTTCCTTCCTTCTCGATCTTCGTCGCCGTCGTGTATCCTCTGGTGGATTTGCTAGGTGACTCCATGTACTTCGGCATAGGCTCTGATACCAAATGTTGGTTCCAAATATAAGATCGTTGCCAAAACAATGATACAGAGTTGAAAGGAGAATAAGGAGAAACACTATATTGGGAGAAAAGTTCTTCTCTTTGTTTGGAAGATAATATTTCAAATACAAGTTTTTGAGTTAAAATGAAATGCATACAATTATGGCTATTTATAGGAAAGGAAATACTAAATTAAAATCCTTGCTCATCAAGTTTGCATGCTCCCCAAGTTTGTAAAGACTTGCTCACTAAGCTGAGCTTATTAATCTCACATTTTAGACGTTTTATCTACCCAAAAGTTTGGTTTTCAAGTTCAACATGAATTTTGATTTTCAAATGTGAGATAACATTAAGTTTGGTTTCTCAAGTTTCCAACAAGGAATTTTATTTTATTTTATGTTTTTTACTTAACTAACTAGGCTTATTATCTTCTAAATAAATGTCACTGCATGTCCTCTTTAGGTTAGGAGGGATTATTTGCAGATTTTTTTTGAAGAAGTATTATTTGCCCTCCGAGTCTTTAACACACGAATAAAATCAATATTGTGTCTAAATAATAACTATATATTCCCCCACTTTGTCAAATATTCTTAGTTTTAGTTGTATTTTTTTTGTTCATGGTAAAATCTTTTCAGATGTAAAACCTTCGAATAAATATTTGTAAATTGAACGTTTTTATAAATAATATGATAAATTACTATAAACATCTCTCTCTTTACCTCTCTCTCTCTCTATATATATGTATACTTAATTAATTTTCAACAAGTACATAATTAAATTTTAAATTCATGAGTCATGACGTAGAATTGTTAATTTAAGAGAGAGAGAGAGAGAGAGAGAGAGAGAGAGTTAATGAATTGTTTATAATATTAGATGGGTGTAAACAGGGATGAAGCCAGAATATTGTTTGCTTAAAAATAGCCAATATATCAAATTATTTAGCAAAATGACAAGTATTTTTTTAATAGCTAAATAGCCAAAGTTTTGATTATTTGGTAAAATAATCAACTTTTTTTTCATTCTAATTTTTTTTTGTTTTAATTAACTATTTAGCTAAAATATCCTAAATTTAGTAAATATTTGATGCTTGAAGAAATGCTACTGCTATACATCATCTTAAATAAAGTAATTATACATATGTACATTAAAGATTGATACCAATAGTTTTATTATATTCAATCTAAATAGGTAAATGTTATGTGTTGTTTTTCTAATGGTTAATATCATTCATATATTTTTACTTTTACATAATTTGGTAAGGTGTTTTTTGTTGGGATAGCAACCCAAGTCTCACATCGAAAGAGTAGGCAAGAATTGCCTTGGATATAAGAGTCACACCAACTCCATTAGTATGAGATCTTTTGGGAAGGTGCCCAAAGACAAAACCGTGCGGGTTTGGGCCCAAAGCGGACAATATCATATTAATGTGGAGTTATGGTGGGTTGGCAGCCCAACACGGTGGAGAATGGAGGCACTACAAGTGGTATCAGAGCCAAAGGTTCAAGAGCACTGGGAGTTTGGGCTATGTTTGCGATGTGGAAGGAGAAGCTCTCAATGTGATGACCTCGCGATGGGAGTGCCTTATGTCGAAAGTTTTCTTGACAATGATAATGGTCAGGCGGCGTGTCCCGTTGGTGCCAAACGGCGGTACAAGATGATTTCGCTAGAGGGGAGGCCACGTGTATGTGGTTCTTGGTTTGAGGGGCGGATTGTTGGGGTAGCAACTCAAGTCCCACATCGAAGGAGTATGCAAGAATAGCCTTGGATATAAGAGTCACACCAACTTCATTAGTATGAGGCCTTTTGGGAAGATGCCCAAAGACAAAACAGTGCGGGCTTGAGCCCAAAACGGACAATATCATACTAATGTGGAGTTATGATGGGTTGACAGCCCAACACGGTGGAGAACGGGCCCTGCAGTTTTGCTTATAACAGGTAGGGTTAGATAACTCTCAAGTAAAAAGTACAATTTTAAGAAGTGATAAAAAGTCAAGGGGCTAAAGCCCCCTGTTATATGTATATTTGGTTTCGTCTGTGGGTGTAAAAAATTCTAAACTAATTAGCAACATTTTTTTTCTCGAAATTAACACGGCAACCGCATTGCATCTGCACCGCAAATAAGGCATAGTACAGTTTTCTTGTTTTATTATAAATAATTTTATCTAATTTTGAGAGTGAGGTAGCTAGTGTTGATTTTTTTTTTTTTTTTTTTACAACAGTGACATACTATAATACATAAAATCATTATTAAAAATAATTTTTCCATGGTAAACAACAATACAAAGCAATTATCCATATTATCATTGTAAAGTAATAAAGCATATTAGATTTTTTTTGTCATATTATACTAGGCTTGATATTGAAGAGAACTCCGGTAACAAAAATATTCTGGTGCCGGCGGTTGTAGCAGCTTCCGCCAAGATTGTTGAAAGAGAGGACTTAGAGTTTGATAGAGGGTGGCTGAAAAAGGCGATACCAACTAGGAAGCGATTTGATGAACAAGTGGAAAATAACAGAGAGCAAATTTTGAACGTTCAATAGAATGAAATTGGGTAAAAATGTGAGTTTATCTCTCGATTTTGGCTTAGTTAAAGATTAAAAAAGTTCCTTTCATTTTATTATGTGTACTGTTGTAAACAAGGACTTGCATAAGAGAATTCATGTCATGATCAAGTCTTGTAATTTTTCCTCAAAAAAAAAAAGTAAATAAATAAATCAAGTCTTGTAATTATTCAGAATTTTTTAAATATATATCGACGGATTTATTTTCAATGAAAAGTTGACGGTGCGATGTGATATGTCAAGTTGCATGTACAAAAGTTTGTGGTTATAACTGTCTTGAACCATGTAGACGTGACTTGCGATATTATTAATTTATTATTAGCTCACTAGTGATCCAAGTTCATGGTCATTGTAAATAAGCTTTACTAAGGGAAAAAGCCAAAGATGCTCAAGTAAGCTTAGCAAATGGACATTAAATAAAATCGAGAAAAATATTATTTTTCTTCGGATTCTGAGGATTTTTAACCTCGATGACATGGATAGTCGGGGCGTTCAGAACCACGCAACTATTTTTTCTTTCTTTCAATTATAAATTCGTCTTAATCACAGCCTTGTAATGTCATGTCCTTTTTATTGCATGTTTTAAGATAGTTTGATCGATTCACACGCATATGTTTCGCGAGCTTCTCAAGAATATGTATGTATATGTGTATGTATGCAAATAACATTTTGGTTCTTGAAAGAAACGTTCATTGTGTAGTCACTTTCAAGTAACCCAGGCATACATCATAAATTGTTGTTCATGACATTTCCTTCAGCTTTCATGAGATTGAAACATGTTTAGAGTAAGGATCAAAACATGTTACCCATATCGCATTGAGACTCAGATTTTGCTGGGTTATCGGGAGATACTAATGGTTTACCGAGTTATTCAGTTGGGATAAGGATAAACTGTACCGATGAAGCTACCGTTACCGACGTAAATTACCGACACATACTAAATTTACCGAGAGGTAATTATAAAAAAAAAGTATTTTCATACGTAGGATAAATGTAACTACTCTACAATATCTTAATTACAATACATAACGTTTTGCAATTCAACACACCCGTTAGAGCAATCAACCCTCTATTATTTAACGTCCACGATCGTAGGCTTAATATTTCATAATTTTCAAAAGTCGGCCTACGATCATTGGATCAAATTTTTTTAAATATAAAAAAAAATAAGTCCAATTTTTTTAAAATTTAAAAGAATTTACTTGATTTTCGAAATTTCGATAATCGATCCGATTTTCTGCTAGTAGTCGGCGATTTTCTCGATATCTAGCGGTTCTGTTCATACCGCTATTGTGAAGTTCCAAAAATCGGTATACCAACCGATTTTTTCCCGATTTCTTCGGTATTTCAATCCCTGCTTAAGACACGGCCAACAAGGACCGAAGCATCACAAGTGACAAGGAAATAATTTAAAAATAAAAGCAACACAAACTTATCCTGGTTCATCGTAAATAACATACTACACTCTTAGGAATTTATTCATTATTAACGAGATAAAAATATCAATCTTTCATATTAAACAAACTTTAGACAAATCTTATATGAACAGAGTATGGTGACTCGGTATACATGCGTGTATCCAGCTTTTGACAAAATAATTAAGATTCCTAGACGTGCAAGATCGGCGGATTGGGAAACTAGTTGGATTGTCTTGAGCGGTGTCATTCACCAAATACTATTCGAGAAGATTGAATGTTTGAGTGATTTGGGTTCTGTGCTTACATGATTGAAGATTCACGACCGTTGAAGACTGAAGTCGTCCAAGCATTGGTGTGTGCTTGAAGAGTGAAATTGAGAGGGGTCTCAAATTCAGGGGGAGTCTTTACACTTGGTAATCACTCGTGGTAATAGTTTCTAGGGCTTTGATTTGTTGTTGTAATCATATAAGACATTGCTTGTACTATTGACTACGTGATAGTGAATTCCTTTTCACTGGCTGCGAGCCTCCAAACGTAGGTAACATTGCACCGAACTGGGTAACCATATTGTGTGTCTTTTCTTTATTGTACTTCTTGTTGATTATCCATTATCTATGTTTAAGCAAGTTGTCAGACACATTGTCTGTACATTGTGTGCGACATCTTGTCTCTCTAACTAAATAGAATTTCAAAAGTTCTAAGTTTTAGCTTTTATTTTTTAGATAGGGTACTTTCGATTATTCAACTTTACAAACAAAAAAAAAAATTATAAACACTGAGAGAAAAATAAATGCTAATGTGTGATACTATCATACTATAAGTTGTTACGTACGAAGTACTAGAAATCTTATTCCACAAAGGATAAATAAAAATCATGTATCGCGTGATTCAAATTGTGCACCTTGACTCAGTCAATTGTTTCGGAAGCAAACAAAGGATCACAAAAAACACTAAATTCTCGAACGAACGAGCTATAGTTGACTATTGTCTCAATTCTATTTTGATTTATGTCCACATATTTCATACTAATTTGAGCTTCGTATCAGAATGTGAGTAATCGAATCATTATTTTTATTTTTAGCTTTATAGGACCTCGTTAAAACCTCTTAAGAGCAAATTCAATGAGAAAATCTCAAGAAAGCGAGTGCCACATTTGTCTCATTAAAAACTGACTTCCACCTCATCAAGCTGCTAATGGTGGAGCACTCGGTTTTTATAGCAATCATACAATTCTGGAAGTGAATCTACGATTTCCTTGCTTATACTCGCAAGAATATCACTCAATAAAGTCACCAGCGAGGCAATCTGGAAAAACCGAAAACTTGTCAAAATATCAGTCTGCGCACAAGAGGAAATATGTCTTAATAGAAGTTGGAACACGATGACCGACATCATTCCTCACAACTTGCGCTAAAAAATAAAGCCAACTTATGACGTAACAACAATCTCCCCCTTTGGCTATTTTTTAGGCAAGCACTTCCAGAGTTGTTCTCAACCAAGCGTCATGACCAGAAAAGAGCGTCAAAATAAATGACCTCATACCAAAATAAATGGCCTTCATGACGCCTCTCCCCCTGATTGCCTTAAAAACATACCAAAGACAAGGGTCGACCAAGACAGAGGGAGGATATATAATTTGAACACAGAAAAGAGAACTAAAAGCAGCATAAAAATATCCAAACCACAATCTGATCATAAACATAGTCTGAACAAGTAAATACCAGAGTAGTATAGAAAGCTGAACACTAAAGGCAGTCAGGGTGTTTCAGCCAAAACACACAACAAAAGAGAATAAAAATAATAGTACGAGATGTTACCGACCACAAATAAAACAGACTAGAGGGTGGGATTCTTGGTAGATTCATCATTGCCTTGATCTTCAAAGCCCTAAGAGTCATTGACATCATCATCCTCTTCGTCTTCATCATTACCATTGACAGCAGGACTTCCGGCCTGGCTCGGCTGAGAAGAGGAGACACCATCTGAGGCTAGAGAATAAATCATTTTGATAAGCCATTCACATACGGCCTTCCTTCGAGAGGAAGTCTCGATGATTTTCTTGAGTGCATCAATTTCTTCATAGAGCCCCTTGAGAATGTCACTCTGAACTTCTTCAGAAAGGGGAGCAACCTTTAGAGTACTACCAGAAGCGACATATGTCGCGACAGAAGGCATGACAAGATCTCTGACATGTTTTCTCTCAAATAACTTGTGACTGAAGGAGAGTTCACTAGGAGGTTGTCCAGCAATGCCATCGGCCCTAAGCAAATTTCTTTTTTTTATCTAGAATCATTCCAGATATAAGAGAGGGAAAGCCAATCGGGAGCTTCACAGACTTGGCATGCTTGACTAAGTGACTAAAAACAAATTCCCCAAAATCAAAAGCAGTACGAGTACCTATCTGGTAAATGAGGCATGTCAGGTCAGACTTTATGCTTAAACCATGAGAGGAGGGAGCCCAGTTAGCAACCCCAATCCTGTACAGAACAAATATTTTGCCGAGAGATCAGAAGAAGGGAGAGATCCCTTTGTAGGCCACGTCTTCTTCTCACTATTGGAAAGCTCTTTGGCAATAACATCCATGGAGGGAAGGCGATCAGCGTTAATAATTCTTCCTCCTCCATAGTAATCATTGATCACAGAGGATGAGATATCAAATCAGTGTCCACGAACAAAGACTTTGCCAAACTCAGGGTGATGGGGTTGGTCGATTGCAGCAGATAGATTCACAATGACCTCTTTCACCAGTTTGGAAAATTATGGGCCGATCCCAGAGACAGTCTTGATGAGTTGGGCATCCTGCAAAAGTTACATGATTAAATCAATTTTCAGAGCTTCCTTAGACAGCTCCTTCTCAGGAAACACAGTTCTGTGGTACACGTGTTGGAATTGATCTAGGGTTAAGAAAAAGTTTAACGCTTCGAGCAAGCGGCGGAATTTAAAAATTTTCTTTGAAACGAGTAAAACGATTTTACTAACCTAGACAAAGAGCGAGTATATGTAAATAAAAACTATTATGAGCATTAAAAATTTACTAACCTTTTTAGAAGCTTGAACGTTGATGAGCCTTCGGAAGATTGAAACGTTCGTCTCCCCTCGCAGCACATCTCTCTTCTTTCCTCGGGAACTTGAGCAATCACAAAAGTTTCTATCACAAGAATCACTCGAGAAAGAAAGGAATTAGTGTGTGGGCACTTTTTAAACACGACGACTCGAGAACAAGTCTCAAAGTCGAAGAGCAAGAACACTAGGTCAAATGTGGACCTAGGTGCCAAAACAAAAACCGAAAATAACTAGAGAAAGAGAGAGAGGATCGGCCACAAGGTCTAGAGAGAGAAGCTCTCAATCTCTAACTTATGTGGAATGAGAAACAATGAGAATGAGGTGGGGTATTTATAGGAGGAGGATTACCTTCAAAAGGTAGTTTTCTCCTTTCTATAGAATATCACATATTCATGAGAAAATGTTATTTCCTCTTTTCCCACTACGTTGCACGTCCAAGATGTTCACATGACACCGTGGATTTGTTTCCTCATTTGCTTGTTCCTTAGTTGGCCGAAATTCTACTTGCTTCTAGAAGCAAATTTGTTTCCTCTTTTTCTTTTGGCAAGTATCTTCATACATTAATGCACAAAATAAACTCTCTTTCACACTATGGCATGAATGAAATTCAGCCTTATTTTCCTTAGGTTGGACGTGCAAGGCTTCTAGAAGGAGCTTCTAGATTTTTCTTCATTTGTTCATGACAACATAAGAAAAGCCCATTTAGAATTTTCAAGTAAAATTCCATGAAATGAAATTAATCCTCAAGGCCCAATAAACTATTAATGGCCGAGTGTTTTAAGTTTCATTTGTCATCATATGAAAATGTCAAAAAATTTATTGACATTCATTTCGTCCAATGTCCAAAAAGACAAAAATACCCTTTAGACAATTTTTCGTAAAACTTATCTCGTTCTTGTTTTGACTTAGCTTCTAGTTTAACTATTCCTACTCGATATGATTTGTGATAGTGACCTCATGGATCCAAATGAACAAAGCTTTAGCTAAAATACTTGAACTCAAAAGTTCACAAACCTTTTCCAAGTTTAGCTTAGTGTCAACTGACTCCACTAAAGAGTTGACTCTGAAAATCTCTCGGTTCAAATGAATTTATTTTCTACTCAAGAGTTCAACCTAATTGTGATGAGTGGATCCATTGAATATTATCTATGTTTACCCTTCATGAATATCATCAGCTAGTTGGGATTAACAAAATTACCATTTTACCCTTCTAGCTGTTATTTCCTCAACTCCTTTGTCGCTTGTGAATAAGTCATAAACAATGTATTGACGAGGAGCTAACAAGTCACATTGTTTCATCCAAAAGAGTCAAGACTCAATTTGGACACTGGCCAGTTCATTTATTCACACTCCAAGGAACAAAGCATGAGGTGATATACATTGCATTTCAGCAATCTTGTACATGAATTCCATATCTATGAGAACTTCACAAAGTTTACTCATGACATTCTCACAACTTAGTACTTCACCAATAGGCCTTGTTCGGAATCACATAGTGAGTCCGAACTCTGACTTTCTCAAATGAGAATACTAAGGTGTGAAATGACATGTCTCATTTCAGGATGAAGGTAAGCACGATGCAATTCATACGTAGTGACTTCGAGACATAAGAGGTTAAATGGTTTGTTCTTATCTTGTCTCTAGAAGTGCACTGGTCAATTCAGTACCTTCGGAAGATACCTAGAAGAACTATAGAGTCTCCAACTCTCAATGCCTCAAAACCAGACATCATAGATTCTCCTAACAATCGTACTAAGGTCAATAGTCCTTTGACCCTTAGATTGCGAATATATCGTTTTAAGCATACTACGAAGAGTTTGTTCCTGCAAATCTACATTTGTCTCTTCGTAAGTTGTTAAGTTTGTTTATGGACTAAAGGCTAAGGTTTTATCATAAAGCTTCGAACAGACAAGGTAGAATGAATGAACGTTTCAACTTTTATTAATAAATAAGCAATTACAAGAAAGAGTCTTCGTGAGACTATATTACATCAAATGTACATAAATAGACACGACTACTCTTCTTGTGGGCACCATTGAAAACAAACTCCCACTTGACTCAAAGAAGATGTGTGTAGTCCTTCATGCCTAATCCCTCTCGATGTTGGTCGAAGACCTTGTTCGCTAAAGCCTTGGTGAATGGATCTACCAGGTTGTCCACCGTTGAGATCTTCTTCACTTCCACGTCTCCGCGCTGCACGATCTCTCGAATCAAATGGTATTACCTCTCAATATGTTTAGAGCGCCTATGGCTTCGAGGTTCCTTTGAGTTAGCGACAGCCCCATGTTATCACAATAAAGGGCCATGGGCTCGTCGACGTTTGGAACAACTTCCAAATACTTAAGGAATTTTCTAAGCCATACAGCCTCTTTGGATGCTTCACAAGCAGCCACATATTCTGCTTCCATGGTGGAGTCTGCAATGCAAGATTGCTTAATACTCCTCCACACAACAGCCCCACCATTAAGGATGAACACATATCCCGAAGTGGATTTCCTGGAATCTTTATCCGCTTGAAAATCGGAGTCGGTATATCCCGTCATAGTCAGGTCAGTGCCTGAATATGTAAGCATCAAGTTCCTAGTTCTTCGAAGATACTTAAGAACATGCTTAACAGCAATCAAGTGCTCGGGTCAAGGGTTGGATTGGAAATGGCTAACTACGCCAATCGCGAAACAAATATCAGGTCTAGTGCAAAGCATAGCATACATGAGGCTTCCTACGGCTGAGGCGTAAGGAATTTTTCTCATGTCCTCAATCTCTTGTGCAGTCTTGGGAGACTGGTCCTTAGAGAGTGAGACTCCATGCCTAAAGGGTATTTGGCCCTTCTTGAAGTCTTGCATCGAGAAGCGATCCATCACCTTATCAATATAAGATGCTTGAGAAAGCGACAGGGTCCGGTTTTTCCGATCTCGAAAGATTTGGATCCTCAAGATGTACGCGGCTTCTCCTAGATCCTTCAAATCGAATTGCTTAACTAGCCAGACCTTAACCTCAGGTAATTTACCCACATCATTACCTGTGAGTAATATATCATCGACATACAGAAACACAACTTTGCCTTCGTGTATTAACTTGTAAACACAATGCTCATCTATTGACTTTTCAAAGCCGAAGCTTTTCACAGTTTCATCGAATCTAATATTCCATGACCTAGATGCTTGCTTTAGTTCATAAATGGACTTAAGTAACTCACAAACCTTGGTCTCTTGACCTTTATCCACGAAACCGTCTGGTTGAGCCATATAAATGCGCTCGTCAAGATTGCCATTCTGGAATGTAGTCTTGACATCCATTTGCCAGATCTCATAGTCGAGAGCTGCAGCTATGGATAGAAGTATGCGGATGGATTTAAGCATCGCGACTGGCGAGAAGGTTGTTGGAATCGATCTAGGGTTTGAGAAAAAGTTTAACGCTTCGTTAAGCGGCGGAATTTTAAAAATTTTCTTTTTAAGTAAAACTAGTTTTTACTAACCTAGACAAGAGCATATGCATGTAAATAAAAACTAATATGAGCTATAAAAGTTACTAACCTTTTTGATGCTTGAACGTTGATGAGCCTTTGGAAGGTTGGCAACGTTCGTCTCCCCTCGCAGCACGTCTCTCTTTTCTTTCCTCGGGAACTCGAGCAACCACGATAGTTTCTATCACCAAATCACTCGAAAAGAAGGAATTAGTGAGTGGGCACTTTTAAACACTACGACTTGAGAACGAGTCTCGAAGTCGCAGAGCTAAAGACTAGGTCGAGTGAGGACCTAGGTGCCAAAACAAGAAAAATCGAAAATAAAATAGAAAGAGAGAGAGAGAGGATTTCGGCCACCACAAGGTCTAGAGAGAGAAGCTCTCAATCTCTAACTTATGTGGAATGAGAAAACAATGAGAATGAGGGCCCTATTTATAGGAGAAGGGTTAGCCTTAGAAATGGGAGTTTCCTCTTTTTTCCAAGCATTCATGAGCAATCTCTTATTGCCCTTTTCTCCATATGCGCCCAACATCTCATTCCCTTTAAGGGATTTGTTTCCTAATATGTTTCCTCTTCTTTGCTTGTGTTGGCCGAATTTCTTTATGGCAAGCATAGGAAATTTGTTTCCTCTTTTTCTTTTGGCAAGTATCTTGATACATTTATGCACAAAATATTCTCTTTCTCTTGGGTATTTTGGGCGCCCAACACTTCTAGAAAGGCTTCTAGAATTTTCTTCACTTGTTCATGACAACATAAGAAAAAGGCCCATTAACAATTTTCAATAAAATTCTTATGAAACGAAATTAATTCACAAGGCCCAATGATCAAGTCATGGCCGAGTGAAACATGTCACAAAATGACCTTGTCAAAAAATTTATTGACATTCATTTCATCCTTTGTCTCAAAAGACAAAAATACCCTTTTAACTATTTTCGTTCTTGTTTTGGCTTAGCTTCCAGTTTAACTATTCCTATCGATGTGATTCGTGACAGTGACCTCATGGACCCAAATGAACAAAGCTTTAGCTAAACACTTGGACTCAAAAGTTCACAAACCTTTTCCAAGTTTAGCTTAATGCCAACTGACTCCACTAAAGAGCTGACACTGAAAATCTCTCGGTTCAAATGAATTTATTTTCTACTCAAGAATTCGACCTAATTATAATGAGCGGATCCACTGAATATTATCTATGCTACCCTTCATGAATGTCATCAGCTAGTCGGGATTTACTAAATTACCATTTTACCCTTCTAGCTGTTATTTCCTCAACTCCTTTGTCGCTTGTGAATAAGTTAGAAACAATGTATTGACGAGGAGCTAACAAGTCACATTGTTTCATCCAAAAGAGTCAAGACTCAATTTGGACACTGGCCAGTTCATTTATTCACACTCCAAGGAACAAAGCATGAGGTGACATACATTGCATTTCAGCAATCTTGTACATGAATTCCATATCTATGAGAACTTCACAAAGTTACTCATGACAGACTCACAACTTAGTACTTCACCAATAGGCCTTGTTCGGAATCACATAGTGAGTCCGAACTTTGACTTTCTCAAATGAGAATACTAAGGTGTGAAATGGCATGTCTCATTTCAGGATTAAGGTAAGCATGATGCAATTCATACATAGTGACTTCGAGACATAAGAGGTTAAATGGTTTGTTCTTATCTTGTCTCTAGAAGTGCACTGGTCAATTCAGTACCTTCGGAAGATACCTAGAAGAACTATAGAGTTCCTAACTCTCAATGCCTCATAACCAGACATCATAGATTCTTCTAACAATCATACTGAGGTCAATAGTCCTTTGACCCTAAGATTGCGAATATATCGTTTTAAGCAAACTACGAAGAGTTTGTTCATGCAAATCTACATTTGTCTCTTCGTAAGTTGTTAAGTTTGTTTATGGACTAAAAGACTATGGTTTTATCATAAAGCTTCAGACAAGGAAGATTGAATGAACGTTTCAACTTTATTAATGAATGAATAGGCAATTACAAGCAAGAGTCTTCATGAGACTTTATTACATCAAATGTTCAAAATAAAGACTACAACTCTTCTTGTGGGCACCATTGACAACAAAGGTTTCTTCATAGTCAATCCCTTCTTGTTGGGTATAACCCTTATCCATAAGTCGTGCTTTGAATGTCTCAACGTTCCCATCCAGACCCCTTTTCTTCTTGTATATCCACTTACACCCTACGGGTTTAACCCCTTCAGGAAGGTCTACAAGTTTCCAGACTTTGTTGACATACATCGAGTGCATTTCAACTTTCATGGCGTCAAGCCAAAGGTTTGATTCAGAACAAGCCATCGCTTGGCTATAGGAAACAGGGCCATCCATGTCACAGACGGCTAGGAGAGTGTCTCCATAGGACATGTACCTGTCAGGCTTTTGAGTAGCCCTCCCACTACGTCAAAGTACTACTTGACGAGATTCTGATGAGTTAGGTTGTGTTTCAGTTGGGGTAAGAACAGTTCTTATAGATGAGGTAGAAGCTTCCTCACCCAACTTTTCTTCAAGCACAATTTTACTTCTAGGTTTTACATCTCTCATAAATCTGTTGGAATCGATCTAGGGTTTAAGAAAATAATTAACGCTTCGGTAAGCGGCGGAATTTTAAAAAATTTCTTTTACAAGTAAAACCAGTTTTTACTAACCTAGATAAAAGAGCAAGTACACGTAATTAAAACTATTATGAGCTAAGAAGTTTACTAACCTTTCTTGAAGCTTGATCTTTGAGAACCTCTTAGAAAGTTGCAACGCTCGTCTCCCCTCGCAGCACGTCCCTCTTTCTTTCCTCGGCACCTCGAGCAACCACGAAAGTTTCTATCACTAAATCACTCGAGAGAAAATGAATTAGTGAGTGGGCACTTTTAAACACGACGACTTAAGAACGAGTCTTGAAGTCGCGGAGCTAAACACTAGGTCGAATGAGGACCTAGGTGCCAAAACAAAAAATCGAAAATAAACTAGAGAGAGAGAGGAAGGGGCGGCCAAAGTTCTAGAGAGAGAGTCTCTCAAATCTCTTAAACTTGGATGAATGAAATGTGTGGAAATGAGGCTCCTATTTATAGGAGAGGTCTCACCTTCAATAAGTTAGTTTCCTCTTCTATAGAATATCACATATTCATGAGACAATTTCCTCTTTTTCCCTTTGAGATACTCGGCCAACACAAGCCTTCTAGAGGCCTTGATTTGTTTCCTTTTTTGTTCCTTTCTAGCCTTGGCCGATTCCCCTATTGCATCCTCATGCAAATTTGTTTCCTCTTTTTCTTTTGGCAAGTATCTTGATACATTTATGCACAAAATATTCTCTCTATCTCTTGGGTTGTAGGTGTTGGAATTCATCTAGGGTTTAAGAAAAAGATTAAACGCTTCGGGAAGCGGCGGAATTTTAAAAAATTTCTTTACAAGTAAAAACAGTTTTTACTAACCTAGACAAAGAAGCAAGTACATGTAATTAAAAACCAATATGAGCTAAGAGTTTACTAACCTTTCTTGAAGCTTGAACTTTGAAGAAGCTTTTGTAAAGTTTGCAACGCTCGTCTCCCCTCGCAGCACGTCTCTCTTCCTTTCCTCGTCACCTCGAGCAACCACGAAAGTTTCTATCACTAAATCACTCGAAATAAAGGAATTAGTGAGTGGGCACTTTTAAACACTACGACTTAAGAACAAGTCTTGAAGTCGCAGAGCTAAACACTAGGTCGAGTGAGGACCTAGGTGCCAAGACAAGAAAAAAATCGAAAATAAACTAGAGAGAGAGAGAGAGGATTTTCGGCCACAAGTTCTAGAGAGAGAGAGTCTCTCAAATCTCTTAAACTTTGATGAATGAAATGTGAGGAAATGAGGCTCCTATTTATAGGAGAGGTCTCACCTTCTATAAGGTAGTTTCCTCTTCTATAGAATATCACATATTCATGAGCCAATTACCTCTTTTCCCACTTGAGATGCTCGGCCAACATAGGCTTCAATAAGCCTTGGATTTGTTTCCTATTTTGTTCCAAGCCTTGCTTTGACTCTCTCTTGGCCGAAGTTATGCTTTCCTTCTAGAGGAAATTTGTATCCTCTTTTTCTTTTGGCAAGTATCTTGATACATTTATGCACAAAATAATCTCTCTTTTCCTTGGGTATTTGGGCGCCTATCCTCATCTAGAAGGAGCTTCTAGAAGCTTCTTCATTTGTTCATAACAACATGAGAAAAGCCCATTAAGAATTTTCAATAAAATTCTTATGAAATGAAATTAATTCACGAGGCCCAATAATCAAGTTATGGCCGAGTGACATTAAGTCATCAAATGAACTTGTCAAAAAATTTATTGACATTCATTTCATCATATGTCTCAAAAGACAAAAATACCCTTTTGATAATTTTCGTTCTTGTTTTGACTTAGCTTCCAGTTTAACTATTCCTATCGATGTGATTCGTGACAGTGACCTCATGGACCCAAATGAACAAAGCTTGAGCTAAACACTTGGACTCAAAAGTTCACAAACCTTTTCCAAGTTTAGCTTAATGCCAACTGACTCCACTAAAGAGCTGACACTGAAAATCTCTCGGTTCAAATGAATTTGTTTTCTACTCAAGAATTCGACCTAATTATAATGAGCGGATCCACTGAATATTATCTATGTGTACCCTTCATGAATGTCATCAGCTAGTCGGGATTTACTAAATTACCATTTTACCCTTCTAGCTGTTATTTCCTCAACTCCTTTGTCGCTTGTGAATAAGTTAGAAACAATGTATTGACGAGGATCTAACAAGTCACATTGTTTCATCCAAAAGAGTCGGGACTCAATTTGGACACTGGCCAGTTCATTTATTCACACTCCAAGGAACAAAGCATGAGGTGACATACATTGCATTTCAGCAATCTTGTACATGAATTCCATATCTATGAGAACTTCACAAAGTTACTCATGACATACTCACAACTTAGTACTTCACCAATAGGCCCTGTTCGGAATCACATAGTGAGTCCGAACTCTGACTTTTTCAAATGGGAATACTAAGGTGTGAAATGGCATGTCTCATTTCAGGATTAAGGTAAGCATGATGCAATTCATACATAGTGACTTCGAGACATAAGAGGTTAAATGGTTTGTTCTTATCTTGTCTCTAGAAGTGCACTGGTCAATTCAGTACCTTCGGAAGATACCTAGAAGAACTATAGAGTCTCCAACTCTCAATGCCTCATAACCAGACATCATAGATTCTTCTAACAATCATACTGAGGTCAATAGTCCTTTGACCCTAAGATTGCGAATATATCGTTTTAAGCAAACTACGAAGAGTTTGTTCATGCAAATCTACATTTGTCTCTTCGTAAGTTGTTAAGTTTATTTATGGACTAAAAGACTAAGGTTTTATCATAAAGCTTCAAACAAAGAAAGAATGAATGAACGTTTCAACTTTATTAATGAATGAATAGGCAATTACAAGCAAGTGTCTTCATGAGACTTTATTACATCAAATGTACAAAATAAAGATTACAACTCTTCTTGTGGGCATCATTGACAACAAACTCCCACTTGACTCAAAGAAGACGTGTGTAGTCTTTCGTGCCTAATCCCTCACGATGTTGGTCGAAGACCTTGTTCGCTAGGGCCTTGGTGAATGGATCTGCGAGGTTGTCCACCGTTGAGATCTTCTTCACTTCCACGTCTCCGCGATGCACGATCTCTCGAATCAAATGGTATTTCCTCTCAATATGCTTAGAGCGCTTATGGCTTCTAGGTTCCTTTGAGTTAGCGACAGCTCCACTATTATCACAATAAAGGGTCATGGGCTCGTCGACGTTTGGAACAACTTCCAAATACTTAAGGAATTTTCTAAGCCATACAGCCTCTTTGGATGCTTCACAAGCAGCCACATATTCTGCTTCCATTGTGGAGTCAGCAATGCAAGATTGCTTAATACTTCTCCACACAACAGCTCCACTATTAAGGATGAACACAGATCCCAAAGTGGATTTCCTGGAATCCTTATCCGCTTGAAAATCGGAGTCGGTATATCCCGTCATAGTCAGGTCAGTACCTGAGTATGTAAGCATCAAGTTCCTAGTTCTTCGAAGATACTTAAGAACATGCTTAACAGCAATCCTGTGCTCGGGTCCAGGGTTGGATTGGAAACGGCTAACTACGCTAACGGCGAAACATATATCAGGTCTAGTGCAAAGCATGGCATACATGAGGCTTCCTACGGCAGAGGCGTAAGGAATTTTCCTCATGTCTTCAATCTCTTGTGCAGTCTTGGGAGACTGGTCCTTAGAGAGTGAAACTCCATGCCTAAAGGGTGTTTGACCGTTCTTGGAGTCTTGCATCGAGAAGCGATCCATTACCTTATCAATATAAGATGCTTGAGAGAGCGACAGGGTCCGGTTTTTCCTATCTCGAAAGATTTGGATCCCCAGAATGTACGCGGCTTCTCCTAGATCCTTCATATCGAATTGCTTTGCCAGCCAGACCTTAACCTCAGATAACTTACCCACGTCATTACCAATGAGTAGTATATCATCGACATATAGTACCAGAAACACAACTTTGCCTTCGTGTATTAACTTGTAAACACAAGGCTCATCTATTGACTGTTCAAAGCCGAAGCTCTTCACAGTTTCATCGAATCTAATATTGCATGACCTAGATGCTTGCTTTAGTCCATAAATGGATTTAAGCAACTCACAAACCTTGGTCTCTTGACCTTTATCCACGAAACCGTCTGGTTGAGCCATGTAAATGCGCTCGTCAAGATTGCCATTCAGAAAGGCTGTCTTGACATCCATTTGCCAGATCTCATAGTCGAGAGCTGGAGCTATGGATAGGAGTATGCGGATGGATTTAAGCATCGCGACTGGCGAGAAGGTTTCTTCATAGTCAATCCCTTCTTGTTGGGTATAACCCTTTGCCACAAGTCGTGCTTTGAACGTCTCGACGTTCCCATCAGGACCCCTTTTCTTCTTGTATATCCACTTACACCCTACGGGTTTAATCCCTTCAGGAAGGTCTACAAGTTTCCAGACATTGTTGACATACATCGAGTGCATTTCAACTTTCATGGCGTCAAGCCAAAGGTTTGATTCAGAACAAGCCATCGCTTGGCTATAGGAAACAGGGTCATCCATGTCTGAGATGGCTACAAGAGAGTCTCCATAAGACATGTACCTGTCAGGCTTTTGAGTAGCCCTCCCACTACGTCTAAGTACTACTTGACGAGATTCTGATGAGTTAGGTTATGTTTCAGTTGGGGTAAGAACAGTTCTTACAGATGAGGTAGAAGCTTCCTCACCCAACTTTTCTTCAAGCACAATTTTGCTTCTAGGTTTTGCATCTTTCATAAAGTCCTCCTCGAGGAAACGAGCATTCGTGCTAACGAAAGTCTTATCGTCCTCGGGACTATAGAAAGTAAAACCTTTGGTTTCCTTTGGATATCCCACATACAGGCACAATTCTGACCTACTAGCCAATTTGCTAGTCTTTTGCCTCAGCACGTGTGCAGGGCAGCCCCAAATTCGGATGTGGCCAAGATTCACTTTACGGCCAGTCCATCGTTCATAAGGAGTACCAGGAACCGTTTTGGACGGAACTTGGTTTAGAATATAAGCGGCTGTTTCGAGGGCATATCCCCAAAAGGAAAACGGGAGTGATGAGTAACTCATCATTGATCTAACCATCTCCATAAGAGTTCGGTTTCTTCTCTCTGACACTCCATTTTGTTGAGGTGTGCCAGGTGCGGTAAGCTGAGAAGCGATACCTTCTTCTTTAAGAAAGTCATCGAACTCTCCAGACATATACTCACCACCTCGATCAGATCGAAGGGTTTTGATCACTTTGCCAGTTTGCTTTTCCACTAAAGCCCTAAAGACCTTAAATACGTTAAAGGTCTCGGATTTGTGTTTAAGCAAATAGACAAACCCATATCGCGAGTAATCATCGGTGAAGGTAACGAAGTATTCGTATCCTCCACGTGCCTGTTGGTTGAGCGGACCACATACATCAGAATGTATTAGTTCCAGCAACTCAGTGGCTCTTCGACCTTTATCGGAGAAAGGTCGCTTAGTCATTTTTCCTTCTATGCAGGATTCACAAGTAGGTAGTGAACCTATTGCAGAGGCTTGGAGTGGACCGTCCCTCACAAGTCTCTTAATCCTATCTAGACTGATATGACCAAGTCTTAAGTGCCATAGGTATGTTGATTTTGTTAGATCGGAGGATTCAGAAAGTTTGATCCTCTTTGGCTCCCTAATTAGATCGTTATCTATTTCGGTGTCTAAAAGAGAAGGTTGAGTGGGATAGATGTAAAAAAGACCATTCTTCATACATGCATCAGTGACAAAAGAATTAGAAAAAGAAATACGAATTCCATTCTTTATAAACTTTAAATAATAATCTTGCTCGAAAAGTTGAGCAACAGATACTAGGTTTTTCCCAAAGGAAGGAACATAATAAACATTATTCAAATTTAAAGTTTGATCTTCAAAAGATAGCATCACGGATCCCACAGCCTTCGCAGACACCACGCTCTCATCACCCCACTTGAAGCAGAAGTCGCCATCCTCTAAGCTTTTGCTTTTCCTAAAACCAGTCAAGGAGCAGCAAATATGGTTAGTAGCAGCGGAGTCAATAATCCACGATGATACATTATCAGCTACTAAACAAGCTTCAGTAACAAGTACAATACCTTTTACTTTGGTTTTGAGGTAGGCAGGACAGTTCCTGCGCCAGTGACCAGGCTCATTGCAGTGGTGGCACTTGTCTTTAGACTTGTCCACCTTCGGAGCCTTTGGCGCCTTCTTCTTCGATTGAACCTTAGGTTGGTTCTTCTTCTCGGCATTGCGAGGTCTCTTCTTAGATCCAGAGGTGGAGGCAGTAGCATGTACTTCTCCTTGAGCCCTCTTTTTCTTAGTGAGTGCCTCAGCGGTTTGAAGTTCCTTCATGAGCTCGGTAACAGTGTACTCTAGCTTGTTCATGGAATAATTCAATTTGACGGTATCAAAGGTTTCGGGGAGAGTTTCCAAGATTATATCTATTTTAGTCTCCCCATCAATCTCAGATCCAAGGATCTCCATCTCGTTGAGATAGCTAATGATCAGCATCATATGATCTCTAACGGGAGTTCCAGCCTTCATACGACAGTTCATGAATTGTCGGACCGCTTGTTGCCTAGCTTGACGTCCTTGCCCTCCAAACATCTCATGGAGATTGTAGAGCATATCGGTGGCAGTTTCGTAATCACGATGTTGTTGTTGCAACACATTGTTCATCGATGCCAAAATATAGCATCTCGCAATCTCATCGGATCGAAGCCAGGCCGCCAGGGCGTCTTTCTCCTCTTGCGTCGAATCATCACTCGTTTGAGGACAAGGGGTGGTGAGAACCCATTTGTGCTTGTCGACAGTAAGGACTATGTCGAGGTTACGTTTCCAGTCGACGTAATTGTCGCCTTCGAGTTTATTCGAGGAAAGAATTGTAGAGAGAGGGTTGAGAGACATATGGCCTATAAAAGTTGAAACAAGTTTATGATTAGTCTTTGGTTTAGGATTTAAGTTTTATTAAGACTTTTATAAAATCCAAAGGTGTTATAAACCAAACGATAATTTACTCCCTCAAGAGAAGGCCGCAAAAAATCTCCTTTTATAAGTAAATGACACATCATTAATGCTAAGCCAAGATGTCAATACATCTATTTTGACTAGCCACCTTTTAAATTAGTTTGATCACTCACATCCTTTCGCAGAGCCTCAAGGGAGGATTACTAGGGATTGAGCCTAAGTGTGCAACCAACCACTTAGTCCAAAAGATCAGCTTTGAAAAACAATCCCCCAAGGGGAGGCCTTGTCATCATTGCATCACTCTCGGACGTAGCTCATTGAGCAATGATCGAAGCAATAACGCCTTGGAGTACTCACATTTAAGTGAGGGTCGCAAGAGCGGCTCTTAGTCCCACGTTAATTGCTTCTTTCATTAGTGTTGGGGATCGTGGGTTACAAACAACAAGTATAACCCTCCCACTTAGTTTTTGGAGTTGGTTCATCGACTCTTATAAGTTCGGAAACAAATTTCCTATTTAGAGAGCGACAGAGCGGACAACTAGAAGAGAATCCTAGATCGACATGTTCAGAGCAGTATTAGTGCATAAAGGCACAAGGTACATACTCGATCTTTTCCTATTTTCTATTTCGGGAAAGTGCGTGAGGGAAGTGTGAACTTCAACTCACTCGAACACTTGAAAGTTTGAGATTACACATCTTTTTATTTTTCGGCTTGTCTACAAAGAGACCTCCCACTCAAATTTTCAAGAGCATATAGATTTTGAACATATGTGATATAGATATAGTTTTGAAAACATTTTGAAAATTTATTTGATTTGGATGACAAAATATTTTCAAGTTTGAAAGTGAAAAAGGTTTTTCAAAATTCAAACTAGTTTCGTAAAAATTCAATTTCAATTAAATTTTCAAAAATCAAAACATTTTAATCTTTACACATCATGTTTATAATCATATAAAAAACATTTTTGCTCAAGAAAATTTTCTCATTAGAGTTCTATAACTCATGGTAGTGGGGTTTGAAAATCCGGATTTCTAAAAAACTGGAGTTTCAGACAGCCGCGCACCTCGGAGTAAAATCGCCATATCTGGCGGCTCCGATGTCTTTTTGAGCCGAAACCAGCGGCATTGGACAGAGGACAGACAGAGCTTTAATTTGATTCAAGAATCATTAAATTTCGATTTCTGAGCAGAGAGTTATGCCACTTTTAATGCGGGTTTACTCCAGCTCGAAGAAAAAGAAATAATTAAAGCTTGGTCCTTTTTAGGTGCGAAAAAGAATCGAGTGTAACGGAACGTTTTATGAAGGTTGCTAAAGCTTTTATTTGTTTTTTATTAGCAAGGTAATAACAAGGCATAAAAGAAATAACAACAAACATAAAACGAATCAAGTAAAAATAAGAAACTAGCAAGATAACAAAACTAGTCACAAAATTTTACTCGAAATTTCTCAAACCTTTAAAACACGTTTTTCAATATAAAAACATTAAAAAAATTTAGAACTGATTCTAATGTGTTTTAAAAACATCCCAAAATCATAGAAAAACAACATGGTTTTTAATTTAAAGGCATGAGCAATAAATTAAAAAAAAATCTAAGATTACAATTCTAACTTGTCACAAAATTAGTAAACTTTCGAAAACGATTTTCAAGCTCATAATTTTATAAACATGTACATGCATCTCTTTGACCATAGCTCTGATACCATTTGTTGTAATTGATCTAGGGTTTAGGAAAAAGATTAAACGCTTCGGGAAGCGGCGGAATTTTAAAAAATTTCTTTACAAGTAAAAACAGTTTTTACTAACCTAGACAAAGAAGCAAGTACATGTAATTAAAAACCAATATGAGCTAAGAGTTTACTAACCTTTCTTGAAGCTTGAACTTTGAAGAAGCTTTTGGAAAGTTTGCAACGCTCGTCTCCCCTCGCAGCACGTCTCTCTTCCTTTCCTCGGCACCTCGAGCAACCACGAAAGTTTCTATCACTAAATCACTCGAAATAAAGGAATTAGTGAGTGGGCACTTTTAAACACTACGACTTAAGAACAAGTCTTGAAGTCGCAGAGCTAAACACTAGGTCGAGTGAGGACCTAGGTGCCAAGACAAGAAAAAAATCGAAAATAAACTAGAGAGAGAGAGAGGATTTTCGGCCACAAGTTCTAGAGAGAGAGTCTCTCAAATCTCTTAAACTTTGATGAATGAAATGTGAGGAAATGAGGCTCCTATTTATAGGAGAGGTCTCACCTTCTATAAGGTAGATTCCTCTTCTATAGAATATCACATATTCATGAGCCAATTACCTCTTTTCCCACTTGAGATGCTCGGCCAACATAGGCTTCAATAAGCCTTGGATTTGTTTCCTATTTTGTTCCAAGCCTTGCTTTGACTCTCTCTTGGCCGAAGTTATGCTTTCCTTCTTGAGGAAATTTGTTTCCTCTTTTTCTTTTGGCAAGTATCTTGATACATTTATGCACAAAATAATCTCTCTTTTCCTTGGGTATTTGGGCGCCTATCCTCATCTAGAAGGAGCTTCTAGAAGCTTCTTCATTTGTTCATGACAACATGAGAAAAGCCCATTAAGAATTTTCAATAAAATTCTTATGAAATGAAATTAATTCACGAGGCCCAATAATCAAGTTATGGCCGAGTGACATTAAGTCATCAAATGAACTTGTCAAAAAATTTATTGACATTCATTTCATCATATGTCTCAAAAGACAAAAATACCCTTTTGATAATTTTCGTTCTTGTTTTGACTTAGCTTCCAGTTTAACTATTCCTATCGATGTGATTCGTGACAGTGACCTCATGGACCCAAATGAACAAAGCTTGAGCTAAACACTTGGACTCAAAAGTTCACAAACCTTTTCCAAGTTTAGCTTAATGCCAACTGACTCCACTAAAGAGCGGACACTGAAAATCTCTCGGTTCAAATGAATTTGTTTTCTACTCAAGAATTCGACCTAATTATAATGAGCGGATCCACTGAATATTATCTATGTTTACCCTTCATGAATGTCATCAGCTAGTCGGGATTTACTAAATTACCATTTTACCCTTCTAGCTGTTATTTCCTCAACTCCTTTGTCGCTTGTGAATAAGTTAGAAACAATGTATTGACGAGGAGCTAACAAGTCACATTGTTTCATCCAAAAGAGTCGGGACTCAATTTGGACACTGGCCAGTTCATTTATTCACACTCCAAGGAACAAAGCATGAGGTGACATACATTGCATTTCAGCAATCTTGTACATGAATTCCATATCTATGAGAACTTCACAAAGTTACTCATGACATACTCACAACTTAGTACTTCACCAATAGGCCCTGTTCGGAATCACATAGTGAGTCCGAACTCTGACTTTCTCAAATGAGAATACTAAGGTGTGAAATGGCATGTCTCATTTCAGGATTAAGGTAAGCATGATGCAATTCATACATAGTGACTTCGAGACATAAGAGGTTAAATGGTTTGTTCTTATCTTGTCTCTAGAAGTGCACTGGTCAATTCAGTACCTTCGGAAGATACCTAGAAGAACTATAGAGTCTCCAACTCTCAATGCCTCATAACCAGACATCATAGATTCTTCTAACAATCATACCGAGGTCAATAGTCATTTGACCCTAAGATTGCGAATATATCGTTTTAAGCAAACTACGAAGAGTTTGTTCATGCAAATCTACATTTGTCTCTTCATAATTTGTTAAGTTTGTTTATGGACTAAAAGACTAAGGTTTTATCATAAAGCTTCAAACAAAGAAAGAATGAATGAACGTTTCAACTTTATTAATGAATGAATAGGCAATTACAAGCAAGAGTCTTCATGAGACTTTATTACATCAAATGTACAAAATAAAGATTACAACTCTTCTTGTGGGCATCATTGACAACAGTAGGCGCCCAACATGTCCTCTAGAAGGAGCTTCTAGAAGCTTCTTTATTTGTTCATGAAAACATGAAAAAGGCCCATTAAGAATTTTCAATAAAATTCTTATGAAATGAAATTAATCCACAAGGCCCAATAAGACTAGTATTGGCCGAGTGATGCATGTCATCAAATGACCTTGTCAAAAAATTTATTGACATTCATTTCATCATATGTCTCAAAAGACAAAAATACCCTATTTACAATTTTCGTTCTTGTTTTGACTTAGCTTCCAGTTTAACTATTCCTACTCGATGTGATTCGTGACAGTGACCTCATGGACCCAAATGAAAAAAGCTTGAGCTAAACACTTGGACTCAAAAGTTCACGAACCTTTTCCAAGTTTAGCTTAATGCCAACTGACTCCACTAAAGAGTTGACACTGAAAATCTCTCGGTTCAAATGAATTTATTTTCTACTCAAGAATTCAACCTAATTATGATGAGTGGATCCACTGAATATTATCTATGTTTACCCTTCATGAATGTCATCAGCTAGTCGGGATTTACTAAATTACCATTTTACCCTTCTAGCTGTTATTTCCTCAACTCCTTTGTCGCTTGTGAATAAGTTAGAAACAATGTATTGACGAGGAGCTAACAAGTCAAATTGTTTCATCCAAAAGAGTCAGGACTCAATTTGGACACTGGCCAATTCATTTATTCACACTCCAAGGAACAAAGCATGAGGTGACATACATTGCATTTCAGCAATCTTGTACATGAATTCCATATATATGAGAACTTCACAAAGTTACTCATGACATTCTCACAACTTAGTACTTCACCAATAGGCCGTGTTCGGAATCACATAGTGAGCCCGAACTCTGACTTTCTCATATGAGAATACGTAAGCTGTGAAATGGCATGTCTCATTTCAGGATTAAGGTAAGCATGATGCAATTCATACATAGTGACTTCGAGACATAAGAGGTTAAATGGTTTGTTCTTATCTTGTCTCTAGAAGTGCACAGGTCAATTCAGTACCTTCGGAAGATACCTAGAAGAACTATAGAGTCTCCAACTCTCAATGCCTCATAACCAGACATCATAGATTCTTCTAACAATCGTACTGAGGTCAATAGTCCTTTGACCCTAAGATTGCGAATATATCGTTCTAAGCAAACTACGAAGAGTTTGTTCATGCAAATCTACATTTGTCTCTTCGTAAGTTGTTAAGTTTATTTATGGACTAAAGACTATTGTTTTATCATAAAGCTTCAGACAAGGAAGATTGAATGAACGTTCCAACTTTTTATTAATGAATAAGCAATTACAAGCAAGAGTCTTCATGAGACTTTATTACATCAAATGTAGAATATAAAGATTACAACTCTTCTTGTGGGCACCATTGACAACAAACTCCCACTTGACTCAAAGAAGATGTGTGTAGTCTTGCATGCCTAATCACTCTCGATGTTGGTCGAAGACCTTGTTCGCTAGGGCCTTTGTGAATGGATCTGCTAGGTTGTCCACCGTTGAGATCTTCTTCAGTTCCACGTCTCCGCGCTGCACGATCTCTCGAATCAAATGGTATTTCCTCTCAATATGCTTAGAGCGCTTATGGCTTCGAGGTTCCTTTGAGTTAGCGACAGCCCCACTATTATCACAATAAAGGGTCATGGGCTCGTCGACGTTTGGAACAACTTCCAAATACTTAAGGAATTTTCTAAGCCATACAGCCTCTTTGGATGCTTCACAAGCAGCCACATATTCTGCTTCCATTGTGGAGTCAACAATGCAAGATTGCTTAATACTCCTCCACACAACAGCTCCACCATTAAGGATGAACACAGATCCCGAAGTGGATTTCCTGGAATCCTTATCCGCTTGAAAATCGGAGTCGGTATATCCCGTCATAGTCAGGTCAGTACCTGAGTATGTAAGCATCAAGTTCCTAGTTCTTCGAAGATACTTAAGAACATGCTTAACAGCAATCCAGTACTCGAGTCCAGGGTTGGATTGGAAACGGCTAACTACGCCAACGGCGAAACAAATGTCAGGTCTAGTGCAAAGCATAGCATACATGAGGCTTCCTACGGCAGAGGCGTAAGGAATTTTCTTCATGTCTTCAATCTCTTATGCAGTCTTGGGAGACTGGTCCTTAGAGAATGAAACTCCATGCCTAAAAGGTGTTTGACCCTTCTTGGAGTCTTGCATCGAGAAGCGATCCATCACCTTATCAATATAAGATGCTTGAGAGAGCGACAGGGTCCGGTTTTTCCTATCTCAAAAGATTTGGATTCCCAGAATGTACGCGGCTTCTCCTAGATCCTTCATATCGAATTGCTTTGCCAGGCAGACCTTAACCTCAGATAACTTACCCACGTCATTACCAATGAGTAGTATATCATCTACATATAGCACCAGAAACACAACTTTACCTTCGTGTATTAACTTGTAAACACAAGGCTCATCGATTGACTGTTCAAAGCCGAAGCTTTTCACAGTTTCATCGAATCTGATATTCCATGACCTAGATGCTTGCTTTAATCCATAAATGGACTTAAGCAACTCACAAACCTTGGCTCTTGACGTTCTTCCACGAAACCGTCTGGTTGAGCCATGTAAATGCGCTCGTCAAGATTGCCATTCAGAAAGGCTGTCTTGACATCCATTTGCCAGATCTCATAGTCGAGAGCTGCAGCTATGGATAGGAGTATACGGATGGATTTAAGCATCGTGACTGGCGAGAAGGTTTCTTAATAGTGAATCCCTTCTTGTTGGGTATAACCCTTCGCCACAAGTCGTGCTTTGAACGTCTCAAAGTTCCCATCAGGACCCCTTTTCTTCTTGTATATCCACTTACACCTTACGGGTTTAATCCCTTCAGGAAGGTCTACAAGTTTCCAGACTTTGTTGACATACATCGAGTGCATTTCAACTTTCATGGTGTCAAGCCAAAGGTTTGATTCAGAACAAGCCATCGCTTGGCTATAGGAAACAGGATCATCCATGTCAGAGACGGCTACAAGAGAGTCTCCATAAGACATGTACCTGTCAGGCTTTTGAGTAGCCCTCCCACTACGTCGAAGTACTAATTGACGAGATTCTGATGAGTTAGGTTATGTTTCAGTTGGGGTAAGAACAGTTCTTACAGATGAGGTAAAAGCTTCCTCACCCAACTTTTCTTCAAGCACAATTTTGCTTCTAGGTTTTGCATCCTTCATAAAGTCCTCCTCGAGGAAACGAGCATTCGTGCTAACGAAAGTCTTATCGTCCTCGGGACTATAGAAGGTAAAACCCTTGGTTTCCTTTGGATATCCCACAAACAAGCACAATTCTGATCTACTAGCCAACTTGCTAGTCTTTTGCCTTAACACGTGTGCAGGGCAACCCCAAATTTTGATGCGGCCAAGATTCACTTTACGGCCAGTCCATCGTTCATAAGGAGTACCAGGAACCGTCTTGGACGGAACTTGGTTCAGAATATAAGCGGCTGTTTCGAGGGCATATCCCCAAAAGGAAAGAGGGAGTGATGAGTAACTCATCATTGATCTAACCATCTCCATAAGAGTTCGGTTTCTTCTCTCTGACACTCCGTTTTGTTGAGGTGTGCCAGGTGCGGTAAGCTGAGAAGTGATACCTTCTTCTTTAAGAAAGTCATCGAACTCTCCAGACATATACTCACCACCTCGATCAGATCGAAGGGTTTTGATCACTTTGCCAGTTTGCTTTTGCACTAAAGCCCTAAAGACCTTAAATATGTTAAAGGTCTCGGATTTGTGTTTGAGCAAATAGACAAAACCATATCGCGAGTAATCATCGGTGAAGGTAACGAAGTATTCGTATCCTCCACGTGCCTATTGGCTGAGCGGACCACATGCATTAGAATGTACTAGTTCCAGCAACTCAGTGGCTCTTCGACCCTTATCGGAGAAAGGTCGCTTAGTCATTTTTCCTTCTATGCAGGATTCACAAGTAGGTAGTGAACCTATTGCAGAGGCTTGGAGTGGACCGTCCCTCATAAGTCTCTTAATCCTATCTAGACTGATATGACCAAGTCTCAAGTGCCAGAGGTATGTTGATTTTGTTAGATCGGAGGATTCAGAAAGTTTGATCCTCTTTGGCTCCATAATTAGATCGTTATCTATTTCGGTGTCTAAAAGAGAAGGTTGAGTGGGATAGATGTAAAAAAGAGCATTCTTCATACATGCATCAGTGACAAAAAAATTATCAGGAAACGAAATACGAATTCCATTCTTGATGAACTTTAAACAATAATCTTGCTCAAGAAGACGAGCAACGGATATTAAGTTCTTCCCAAAGGTAGGAACAAAATAAACATTATTCAAGTTTAAAGTGCGGTCTTCAAAAGACAGCGTCACGGATCCCACAGCCTTCGCAGACACCAGGCTCCCATCACCCCATTTGAAACAGAACTCGCCTTTCTCTAAGCTTTTGGTTTTCTTGAAACCATTCAAGGAACAACAAATATGGTTAGTAGCAGCGGAGTCAAGAATCCATGTTGATACATTATCAGCTACTAAGCATGCTTCGGTAACTAGTACAATATTATGTTCCTTTGCTTTGAGATAGGCAGGACAATTCTTTTTATCGGCCTTGTGAGGTCTCTTCTTAGTTCCAGAGGCGGAGGCTTTGTGCATGTACTTCTCCTTGAGCCCTCTTTTTCTTAGTGAGTGCCTCAGCGGTTTGAAGTTCCTTCATGAGCTCGGTAACAGTGTACTCTAGCTTGTTCATGGAGTAATTCAACTTGAAGGTATCAAAGGTTTCGGGGAGAGTTTCCAAGATCATATCTATTTTAGTCTCCCCATCAATCTCAGATCCAAGGATCTCCATTTCGTTTAGATAGCTAATGATCAGCATCATATGATCTCTAACGGGAGTTCCAGCCTTCATACGACAATTCATGAATTGTCGGACCGCTTGTTGCCTAGCTTGACTTCATTGCCCTCCAAACATCTCATGGAGATTGTAGAGCATATCGGTGGCAGTTTTGTAATCACGATGTTGTTGTTGCAACACATTGTTCATCGATGCCAGAATGTAGCACCTCGCAATCTCATCGGATCGAAGCCAGGCCGCCAGGGCGTCTTTTTCCTCTTGCGTCGAATCTTCATTCGTTTGAGGACAGGGGGTGGTGAGAACCCATTTGTGCTTGTCGATAGTAAGGACTACGTCGAGGTTACGTTTCAGTCGACGTACTTGTCGCCTTCAAGTTTATTCGAGGAAAGAATGGTTGAGAGAGGGTTGAGAGACATATTGCCTATAAAAGTTGAAACAAGTTTATGATTAGTCTTTTGTTTAGGATTTAAGTTTTATTAAGACTTTTATAAAATCCAAAGGTGTTATAAACCAAACGATAATTTACTCCCTCAAGAGAAGGCCGCAAAAAATCTCCATTTATAAGTAAATGACACATCATTAATGCTAAGCCAAGATGTCAGTACATCAATTTTGACTAGCCACCTTTTAAATTAGTTTGATCACTCACATCCTTTCGCAGAGCCTCAAGGGAGGATTACTAGGGATTGCGCCTAAGTGTGCAACCAACCACTTAGTCCAAAAGGTCAACTTTGAAAAACAATCCCCCAAGGGGAGGCCTTGCCATCATCGTCTCACTCTCGGACGTAGCTCATTGAGCAATGATCGAAGCAATAACGCCTTGAAGTACTCCCATTTAAGTGAGGGTCGCAAGAGCAGCTCTTAGTCCCATGTTAATTGCTTCTTTCATTAGTGTTGGGGATCGTGGGTTACAAACAACAAGTATAACCCTCCCACTTAGATTTTGGAGTTGGTTCATCGACTCTTATAAGTTTGGAAACAGATTTCCTAGTTAAAGAGCGATAGAGCGGACAACTAGAAGAGAATCCTAGATCGACATGTTCAGAGCAGTATTAGTGCATAAAGGCACAAGGTACATACTCGATATTTTCCTATTTTCTATTTCGGGAAAGTGTGTAAGGGAAGTGTGAACTTCAACTCACTCGAACACTTGAAAGTTTGAGATTACACATCTTTTTATTTTTTGGCTTGTCTACAAAGAGACCTCCCACTCAAATTTTCAAGAGCATATAGATTTTGAACATATGTGATATAGATATAGTTTTGAAAACATTTTGAAAACTTATTTGATTTGGATGACAAAATATTTTCAAGTTTGAAAGTGAAAACGGTTTTTCAAAATTCAAACTAGTTTTGTAAAAACTCAATTTCAATTAAACTTTCAAAAATCAAAACATTTTAATCTTACACATCATGTTTATAATCATATGAAAAACATTTTTGCTCAAGAAAATTTTCTAATTAGAGTTCTACAACTCATGGTAGTGGGGTTTGAAAATCCGGATTTCTAAAAAACTGGAGTTTCAGCACAGCCGCGCACCTTGGAGTAAAATCGCCATATCTGGCGGCTCCGATGTTCTTTTGAGCCGAAACTGGTGGCATTGGACAGAGGACAGACAGAGATTTAATATGATTCAAGAATAATTAAATATCGATTTCTGAGCAGAGAGTTATGCCACTTTTAATGCGGGTTTACTCCAGCTCGAAGAAAAAGAAATAATTAAAGCTTGGTCCTTTTTAGGTGCGAAAAATAATCGAGTGTAACGGAACGTTTTATGACGGTTGTTAAAGCTTTTATTTGTGTTTTATTAGCAAGGTAATAACAAGGCATAAAAGAAACAACAACAAGCATAAAACGATTCAAGTAAAAATAAGAAACTAGTAAGACAAGAAAACTAGTCACAAAATTTACTCGAAATTTCTCAAACCTTTAAAACACGTTTTTCAATACAAAAAATTAAAAACTTTTAGAACTGATTCTAATGTGTTTTAAAAACATCCCAAACTCATAGAAAATCAACATGATTTTTAATTTAAAGGCATGAGCAATAAATTAAAAAAATCTAAGATAACAATTCAAACTTGTCACAACATTAGTAAACTTTCGAAAACGATTTTCAAGCTCATATTTTTAAATACATGTACATGCTAATCTTTGACCATAGCTCTGATACCATTTGTTGGAATCGATCTAGGGTTTAAGAAAATAATTAACGCTTCGGTAAGCGGCGGAATTTTAAAAATTTTCTTTTACAAGTAAAACCAGTTTTTACTAACCTAGACAAAAGAGCAAGTACACGTAATTAAAACTATTATGAGCTAAGAAGTTTACTAACCTTTCTTGAAGCTTGATCTTTGAGAAGCTCTTAGAAAGTTGCAACGCTCGTCTCCCCTCGCAGCACGTCCCTCTTTCTTTCCTCGGCACCTCGAGCAACCACGAAAGTTTCTATCACTAAATCACTCGAGAGAAAATGAATTAGTGAGTGGGTACTTTTAAACACTACGACTTAAGATTGAGTCTTGAAGTCGCAGAGCTAAACACTAGGTCGAATGAGGACCTAGGTGCCAAAACAAAAAATCAAAAATAAACTAGAGAGAGAGAGGAAGGGGCGGCCAAAGTTCTAGAGAGAGAGTCTCTCAAATCTCTTAAACTTGGATGAATGAAATGTGTGGAAATGAGGCTCCTATTTATAGGAGAGGTCTCACCTTCAATAAGGTAGTTTCCTCTTCTATAGAATATCACATATTCATGAGCCAATTTCCTCTTTTTCCCTTTGAGATACTCGGCCAACACAAGCCTTCTAGAGGCCTTGATTTGTTTCCTTTTTTGTTCCTTTCTAGCCTTGGCCGATTCCCCTATTGCATCCTCATGCAAATTTGTTTCCTCTTTTTCTTTTGGAAAGTATCTTGATACATTTATGCACAAAATATTCTCTCTATCTCTTGGGTAGTAGGCGCCCAACATGTCCTCTAGAAGGAGCTTCTAGAAGCTTCTTTATTTGTTCATGAAAACATGGAAAAGGCCCATTAAGAATTTTCAATAAAATTCTTATGAAATGAAATTAATCCACAAGGCCCAATAAGACTAGTATTGGCCGAGTGATGCATGTCATCAAATGACCTTGTCAAAAAATTTATTGACATTCATTTCATCATATGTCTCAAAAGACAAAAATACCCTTTTGACAATTTTCGTTCTTGTTTTGACTTAGCTTCCAGTTTAACTATTCCTACTCGATGTGATTCGTGACAGTGACCTCATGGACCCAAATGAACAAAGCTTGAGCTAAACACTTGGACTCAAAAGTTCACAAACCTTTTCCAAGTTTAGCTTAATGCCAACTGACTCCACTAAAGTGTTGACACTGAAAATCTCTCGGTTCAAATGAATGTATTTTCTACTCAAGAATTCAAACTAACTCTTTTGCTAGTTTAAGAAAGTCATCTAACTCTCCAGACTTATACTCACCTCCTCGATCAGATCGAAGGGTTTTGATCACTTTGCTAGTTTGTTTTTCCACTAAAGCCCTAAAGACGTTAAATACGTTAAAGGTCTCGGATTTGTGTTTGAGCAAATAGACAAAACCGTATCTTGAGTAATCATCAGTGAAGGTAACGAAGTATTCATATCCTCTATGTGCCTGTTGACTGAGCGGACCATATACATCAGAATGTACTAGTTCCAGCAACTCAATGGCTCTTCGACCCTTATCAGAGAAAGGTCATTTGGTCATTTTTCCTTCTATGTAAGATTCAAAAGTAGGTAGCGAACCTATTGGAGAGGCTTGGAGCGGACCGTCCCTCACAAGTCTCTTAATTATGTCTAGACTGATATGACCAAGTCTTAAGTGCCAGAGATATGTTGATTTTATTAGATAGGAAGATTCAGATAGTTTGATCCTCCTTGGCTCCCTAACTAGATCATTATCTATTTTGGTGTCTAAAAGAGAAGTTTGAGTGGGATAGATGTAGAAAATTGCATTCTTCATACATGCATCAATGACAAAAGAATTATCAGGAAACGAAATACGAATTTCATTCTTAATGAACTTTAAACAATAATCTTGCTCAAATGCTGAGCAACAGATATTAGGTTTTTCCCAAAGGAAGGAACATAATAAACATTATTCAAATTTAAAGTGCGGTCTTCAAAAGACAGCGTCACGGATCCCACAGCCTTCGCAGACACTAGGCTCCCATCACCCTATTTGAAACAGAAGTCGCCTTCCTCTAAGCTTTTGGGTTTCTTGAAACCAGTCAAGGAACAACAAATATGGTTAGTAGCAGCGGAGTCAAGAATACACGTTGATACATTATCAGCTACTAAGCATGCTTCGGTAATTAGTACAATACTATGTTCCTTCGCTTTGAGATAGGCAAGAAAGTTCTTCTTCTCGGCCTTGTGAGGTCTCTTCTTAGATCCAGAGGTGGAGGCTTTGTGCTCAGTAGCATGTGCATCTCCTTGATTCATCTTTTTCTTAGTAAGACCCTCAGCAGTGTGAAGCTCCTTCATTAGCTCGGTAACAGTGTACTCTAGCTTGTTCATGGAGTAGTTCAGCTTGAAGGTATCGAAAGATTTGGGGAGAGTTTCCAAGATCATATCTATTTTGGTCTCCTCATCAATTTCGTATCCTAGGATTTCCATCTTATTCAGGTAACTAATGATCAGTATCATATGATCCCTGACAGGAGTCCCAGCCTTCATGCGACAGTTCATAAGCTGTCTGACTGCTTGTTGTCTGGCCTGACGCCCTTGCCCTCCAAACCTCTCATGGAGATTGTAGAGGATGTCGGCGGCAGTCTCGATGTCACGATGTTGTTGTCGCAACATATTATTCATTGATGCTAAGATACAGCATCTCGCAATCTGATCGAATCGAAGCTAGGTTGCTAAGGCGTATTTGTCCACTTGAGTCGAATCATCATTCGTCAAAGGAGGAGGAGACAGGGTGGTGAGTACCCATTTATGCTTGTTAACGGTAAGTATTATGTCGAGGTTATGTTTCCAATCTACGTAGTTCTCGGTTTCGAGTTTGTTTGAGGAAAGAATGGTTGAGAGAAGGTGGAGAGACATATTGCTTAATTAAGTTGAAACAAGTTTATGATTACTCTTTTGGTTTAGGATTTAAGTTTGTTTAACATTTGATAAAATCCAAAGGTGTTATAAACCAAATAATAATTTACTCCCTCAAGAGAAGGCCGCAAAAAATCTCCATTTATAAGTAAATGACACATCATTAATGCTTAGCCAAGATGTCAATACACCAATTTCGACTAGCCACCTTTTAAATTGGTTTGACCACTCATATCCTTCCGTAGAGCCTCAAGGGAGGATTACTAGGGATTGAGCCTAAGTGTGCAACCAACCACTTAGTCCAAAAGATCAATTTTGCAAAAAACAATCCCCCAAGAGGAGGCCTTGTCTTCATCGTCTCACTCTCGGACGTAGCTCATTGAGCAATGATCGAAGTAAAAACGCCATAGAGTACTCTCATTTAAGAGAGGGCCACAAGAGTGACTCTTAGTCTCACGTTAATTAATTCTTTCATTAGTGTTGAGGATCGTGGGTTACAAACAACGAGTATTACCCTCCCACTTAGTTTTTGGAGTTGGTACATCACTCTTATAAGTTCGGTAACGGATTTCCTAGTTATAGAGCGATAGAGTGGACAACTAGAAAAGAATCCTAGATTTTCATGTTCAGAGAAGTGTTAGTGCATAAAGGCACAAGGTACATACTCGGATGTTTACCTATTTTCTATTCGGGAAAGTGCATGAGGGAAGTGTGAACTTCAACTCACTCGAACACTTGAAAAGTTTGAGATTACACATCTTTTTATTTTTCGGCTCGTCTACGAGGAGACCTCCCACTCCAATTTTCAAGGGCATATATATTTTGAACATATGTGATATAGATATAGTTTTGAAAACATTTTGAAAACTTATTAGATTTGGATGACAAAATATTTTCAAGTTTGAAAACGAAAACGGTTTTTCAAAATTCAAACTAGTTTTGTAGAAATTCAATTTTAATTAAACTTTCAAAAATCAAAACATTTTAATCTTTCAAATTATATTTATAATCTTACAAAAAACATTTTTGCTCAAGAAAATTTTCTCATTAGAGTTCTATAACTCATGGTAGTGGGGCTGAAAATCCGGATTTCTAAAAAACTGGACTTTCGAAACAGCCGCGCACCTTGGAGTAAAATCGTCATAACTGGCGGCTATGATGTCTTTTTGAAACGAAACGAACTTCATTGGAAAGAGAACAAACAGACCTTTAATTTTATTCAAGAATCATAAAATTTCGAATTCTGAGCGGAGATTTATGCCACTTTTACTGTGGCTTTTCTCGAGCTCAAAGAAAACTGGAAATAATTAAAGGTCGGACTTTGAGTGCGAAAAAAGAATCGAGTGTAACGGAACGTTTTAGGAAGTTGTTAAGGCTTTTATTTGTGTTTTATTAACATGGTAATAACATGGTATAAAAGAAATAACAACAAGCATAAAACGATTCAAGTAAATAAAAGAAACTAGTAAGACAAGAAAACTAGTCATAAAAATTACTCGAAATTTTTTCAAACTTAAAAACACGTTTTTCAATATAAAAAATTAAAAACTTTTAGAACTGATTCTAATGTGTTTTAATAACATCCCAAACTCATAGAAAATCAACATGATTTTTAATAATAAATTAAAAAAAAAATAAGAACACAAGTCTACCTTGTCACAAAATTAGTAAACTTTCGAAAACGATTTTCAAGCTCATAATTTAAATTACATGTACATGCATATCTTTGACCATAGCTCTGATACCATTGTTGGAATTGATCTAGGGTTAAGAAAAATTTTAAGGCTTCGAGCAAGCGCCGGAATTTAAAAATATTCTTTGAAACGAGTAAAACGATTTTACTAACCTAGACAAAGAGCAAGTACATGTAAATAAAAACTATTATGAGCATTAAAAATTTTCTAACCTTTTTAGAAGCTTCAACGTTGATGAGCCTTCAGAAGGTTGAAACGTTCATCTCCCCTCGCAGCACATCTCTCTTCTTTCCTCGGGAACTTGAGCAACCACAAAAGTTTCTATCACAAGAATCACTTGAGAAAGAAAAGAATTAGAGTGTGGGCACTTTTTAAACACGACGACTAGAGAACAAGTCTCAAAGTCGAAGAGCCAAAACACTAGGTCAAATGTGGTCCTAGGTGCCAAAACAAAAACCAAAAATAACTAGAGATAGAGAGAGGATCGGTCACAAGGTCTAGAGAGAGAAGCTCTCAATCTCTAACTTATGTGGAATGAGAAACAATGAGAATGAGGTGGGGTATTTATAGGAGGAGGATTACCTTCAAAAGGTAGTTTTCTCTTTTCTATAGAATATCACATATTCATGAGAAAATGTTATTTCCTCTTTTCCCACTAGGTTGCACGTCCAAGATGTTCACATGACACCTTGGATTTGTTTCCATATTTGCTTGTTCCTTAGTTGGCCGAAATTCTACTTGCTTCTAGAAGCAAATTTGTTTCCTCTTTTTCTTTTGGCAAGTATCTTCATAGATTAATGCACAAAATAAACTCTCTTTCACACTATGGCATGAACGAAATTCAGCCTTATTTTCCTTAGGTTGGACGTGCAAGGCTTCTAGAAGGAGCTTCTAGATTTTTCTTCATTTGTTCATGACAACATAAGAAAAGCCCATTTAGAATTTTCAAGTAAAATTCCATGAAATAAAATTAATCCTCAAGGCCCGATAAACTATTAATGGCCGAGTGTTTTAAGTTTCATTTGTCATCATATGACAATGTCAAAAAATTTATTGACATTCATTTCGTCCTATGTCCAAAAAGACAAAAATACCATTTAGACAATTTTTCGTAAAACTTGTGTCGTTCTTGTTTTGTGATAGTGATAGTGACCTCATGGATCCAAATGAACAAAGCTTTAGCTAAAATACTTGGACTCAAAAGTTCACAAACCTTTTCCTAGTTTAGCTTAATGTCAACTGACTCCACTAAAGAGATAACACTGAGAATCTCTCGGTTCAAATGAATTTATTTTCTACTCAAGAATTCAATCTAATTGTGATGAGTGGATCCATTGAATATTATCTATGTTTACCCTTCATGAATATCATCAGCTAGTCGGAATTTACAAAATTACCATTTTATCCTTCTAGCTGCTATTTCCTCAACTCCTTTGTCGCTTGTGAATAAGTCAGAAACAATGTATTGACGAGGAGCTAACAAGTCACATTGTTTCATCCAAAAGAGTCAGGACTCAATATGGACACTGCCCAGTTCATTTATTCACATTCCAATGAACAAAGCGTGAGGTGATATACATTGCATAGCTATGGCTAAAGTCTTTTGTAAGTTCCTTCACCTTTTCTATGATGAAACTTGTGCATTATCTACTGTGTATACACCTACTTCGCATTTAGCAATTCATAGCATAATAAAAATAGAACAACATGTTCATGATGTGAACCATTTTCCAATTTTTCAACTATGCATTAGAGCCATGAGAGAAAAGTATAACAACTATTGGGGTCCAGGAAAAATTCCTTTTCTTTACAAGTTTGGGTTCATTTTAGACCCACGAATCAAATTTGAAGGATATAGGGACTTTATGCAATATTTAGTGGATATGACTGGTGAATATTATATTTTAAGCAATCACGCCAGAGTCGTTGAAGTTTTCTATTTTCTTTTCAAGAGCTATCAATCAAAGACTGGACCACAACCCGAGTCAAGTCCACCACACAACCAATCCACAAGCACATGCATTTTTCAACGATTTCTACATAGCATCATAGCATCGATTTCTCCAATGTACTGTCCCACGAACTCGAACGTGTTGTCCTTGACACCATGATGGTGACCGCCATCGAAGTGTCTGGCTTCTTATAGTTCTGAGTCCGAGCGTCAAAGTTCTTGCAGAACGCCATGAGGTTCAGACTGTACTATCTCAACGCTGGCCCCACCGGTGGCGCCAGCCGAGCTCCTCCCACCGAAATTGTGAGTCGAATCGTCACCGCCACCGGTCGCCGCTTCATGATCTCCTTCAAGCTCGACATCTTCGTTAGGCTTTTTTCGGGGTTTTAGGGATTTGGTTTGGGTTTTAGGGTATGACACAAAAGAAGAAGAAGAAGAAGAAGAAGAAGAAGGGAATCGAAGAATTGGAAGAGAGAGGGAGAGGTGAGAAAAAAGAAAATAAAAATAAGAAGAGGGCAAAATTGTATATGCATACTGAGTCTACTAGTAAAATTGTCTAAATTATGATTTTGGTGGCAAATGGAAAATTGGTTATCAAATGGTAGTAGATGTGCTTTTAGAATTCCTACTAATTGGTCAAGAAGTCCAAATGTCTTCATAATATTTTAATGATTAAGAATTAACAAATCAACACGCAGGGTCTAAGTTCCTTTTCTTCAAATTTTTACTCTCTGCTTTTTCCTTTATAATATACAAATTAAAATTAATTATGAGTTAGTTTTTAGGCAAATATTGCGGATACACATGTATATGTTTTATGTGTGTTTGTTCGCAACAAAAAAATATAAGGATATTGTTAAATGCTCATTAAATATTAAATAATGATAATCGTTACTAGATCTGCGCATCACGAGACTCTTGTAGTAGGTCTCACCCAAGGCCGGCTCTGACCTAAGGCGGCGGGCAAGGCTTGTGCCTTGGGCCCCCAATTGGGTTGGGCCAAAAAAAATTATTTTACACTTTTTGCCTATTTTTAAGAAAATTTACATTTTTTACCCTAAAAAATTACACTTTTGGCTCATTTTCTAAAAAATTTGCATTTTTTACCCTGAAAATTTAAATTTTTATTAGTATTATAGGGCTCCAAAATATGGAATCGCCTAGAGCCCCCGGTGAGTTTGGGCCGGCCCTGGTCTCACATTTTCTCTAATCCCGGACTTACGGTGAAGGGGCACAGTAATGTCAACCATCCAGCCTTGAAAAGCGAGCAAAATTTTCTTTCTGTGGAGAAACGCGAATGACAAGATTCACTACCGCTGGACACGTGGTAGAGCACAGAATCAAGTGAAAGTCTTTCCTTCCATGTGCTCCGCTACTATGTTTTCATTAACAAAAAAAATTAGGCCATTGAATTTGTGACCGTTGCAAATCCAACAGCCCAAAATAATTGCAAATCAACAATGTTAGATTTTGTAACATTGAAAATGCAGCAACGGTAAGAAATATATACGTTGCAACTATAATTTTTTTTTTAAATCATTTTTTCATTCTCCTATAAATATCACCCTCCATTTACACCATTTTTTCACACCTCACAATACAGTCTTCTAATACTCTTTCTCACTACTCAAAATCCCATAAAATTTTCTCAAATATTTATTTTTACTATATAGTTTTCATATATAATTTTTTTATTTAGCTATCAAATATAATTTTAGTATATATTTTAATTTTAAAAAAATGTCTGAATCTCCTCGAAGCTCATCTTGTCTAAGTTCCTCACGAGCAAGTCTTCAAACACACCACTGCTCGAAGATCCACAACCAACTCACGAATTTCCCATGAACCAATGCTCTCAAAATATGCTCGGTTTATCTCAATTTTCTAATTTTGAAAACACCGAGTACAGTCCAAACCAAGTACCATCAACTTCATTCATACATCCAAGTTACCATCAAACCGAAAGCCAATTTGACCCAATCTCTCCATATGTTCATAATAATTCACCACCATTCCATCCATATACCTATTATACACAACCTCAATTTCCACAATAACCTTATTATTCACAACCCCAACCACCATATCAAGATCTCGAACCTTATTATTCATAACCCCAACCACCATATCAAGATCCATACTAACGTTACCAAGACCAACTACATAATTATGAAAATCAAATTGACGAAGAGGAGGATGAGGAGAAACACCCACCATCACGACCACCACCACCACAAGATGAGGGGGACGAAGACCTACCTCTACTACATGGAGGAGGCCCACCACCCACCAAAAAAAAGAGCGAGATAAAAAATGTAAAAATACTTTGAAGAAATTGGTGAATGGGAGGATAAAGCAGGGAAATGTGGAAAACTGTGAAAGCGGGCAACAACAAACACGGGACTTCATCGTTAATACACCACTACAAGAAGTGCATTTCCTCTGAAGTTCTCCAGATAGCTTCTCACGATCTCATCGAGTTTAGGAGAATCCGAGTGTGGTATTTAGATGATGAAAAGGACTCAATTACAAAGAGACATAATAAAATACTTTTGAGCGGAAACTAAAAAAATGAAAGCCATATTTATGTCGGTCTCGTTTAGTGTAACCTTTAACCTTAGACATATGATCGGAAAATAGTCAGATGGATTTCATGAGTGTGGTAGTTCACAACATAGACGACTCGTGGAATTTATGCAAACGAATCATATAGCCTTTAGGAGAATTGATGGAGTCCACACGGCCGATATCATCCTACAAATCCTACTTTGAGTGATGGAAGAGTGGCGTATATGTGATAGGATTATTTTCATAATCTTACACACTGCCACAAGTCACGACACAATGGTTAGAGGCTTAATACGAGAGATTCCTTGTGAGTACAACCTTGTACACCAAAGGTGTGTAACCCATATTATAAACCTCATAGTCAAAGCCGGTTACGAAACCTATGACTCATCCATTGCAAAAATTAGGGACTCAGTTGTCCGGATCAATAGTTCTAACCCTAGATAGATGAGTTGAGGATGCATTTTTTTTACTAAATGGCCTAAATGAGAGGACCTTCCATCTTGAAAATAAAATTAAGTGGAATTTAACGTACTTAATGTTGATGAACTTCTTTTCTCCGGGTTATTACAAGGTCATAATATCATTTATCAATAGTACGGGTAATGCTAACATAAACGAGAACGACATTGCTATGGCTAAAGTTTTTTTGAGTTCCTTCACCTTTTCTATGATGAAACTTAAGAATAATCTGATGTGTATACACCTACTAACCATTTAGCATTTCATAGAATAAAAAAGTAGCACAACATCTTCATGAAGTCAACCATTTTCCACTTTTTCAACCATGCATTAGAGCCATGAAAGCAAAATATAACAAATATTGGGGTCCAGGAAAAATTCGTTTTCTATAAGGGGCTTTGGGTGCATTTTAAACCCCTTAATCAAATTTGCAGGGTATAGGGAATTTTGCAATATTTAGTGGATATGACTGGTGAAGATTACATTTTAAGCAATCATGCTAGAGTCGTTGAAGGTTTTTATTCTCTTTCCCAGACCTATCAATCGAGGATTATACCACAACCCGAGTCGAGCCCACCACACAATCGATCCACAAGCACATGCATGTTTCAACAGCTCTATCAACATGTACGAAGTGTGCATAGATCTTCAAGTCCATTGCCAACTTCCTCAAGAATATCTCAAGATTTGGCGAACAATGAGGAGATCACACAATACAAACTATCCCGATTTGTTTACATGCATCAAGATAGACTTGACGCCCTAGTGTGGTGCAGGCAACGAAAACATGTTTTCCATCTTGTCAAAAATAGTTCATGACATACTCTCGATACCTGACTCAACTATTTCATCCGAGGACGCATTTCGTAGCTCTCCTCGCATTATCGATGATAGAAGATGTAGTTTGGTTCCTGAAATGGTGAAGGCATTAACCGTTGGAAAAGATTGGCTTCTACACGATAGACGAACTCAAAAGAGGTTTGTTAACTTCGATCTCGTGGAAGATTTCAATTCCGATCTTTCAAGTTTAAACATTGATGATTAGATTTGTATTTTTAACTTTGAATAATTATGAATATAAATAAAGGTAGTGTTTCCTCTATTGACCATCGAAGAGGTTTTAACGAGGCCGTTTTCAATAAATAATTCTTCATTTTCTCAATTTTACATTTGAGTTCTTATTTAAAAAATACTACATTTTAATCCTTTGAAAATGTATTTATTTAAATTATTTTTTTAATTTATGGAAGTGGAAATTTCCACCAATGGAAAAAAAAATTTCATTCCATGGTGAGTAAAATTCCTGTCAACACTGGAAAGAATAATATCAGTGCTCATAAATATATGTTCAAACTTTCCATTTTTTACACTACTACAAATCGGGCTATCAGCGTCGCTCAAAAACTGGGCAATACGTAATTCGCGCTTTTCGAGCGACGCAATACGCGGCGATGCTAATGGTCTAGGACGTTGGCTACGTTTCATGTGGCACCGCGTCGGATTTGGCACCCAACTAAAGTGGGACGTCGCTTGCAAAAAAGCGACGCAATAGACGGGGTGTCACTGGATAAACGAGTGACGCAATAGATAAAAAGTGACGCAATAGACCGGACGTCACTCATTTATAAAGCGACAATAGATAAATTATTTTAAAAAAAAAAAAAAAAAATTTGAGCGTGGGATTTAAATTTCAAATTTTAAAATTCAAATCACGCATTCTTAAAAAGTAAATTCGGAACATCTAAAAATACAAACAAAAATTTTAAACTTCAACTTTCAAAAACAATTACCGAGTGAAAGGCTCAACGGTAAGCACGGAGACACGGTCGGCGTGGCCCGGGGCGATCCATCAAGTAAACACCGAGTGAAAATCTTAAAAGCAAAAGAAAAGATGCATTAAAATTAGAAACACACTAAAAAAATACAAATCTTTTGAATGAAGGTTATAAATACTAGCGAGAGAGTACAAATATGCTAGCGAAGCGTGAAAATATAAAAGGCGGGTATAAATATAAAATTAACGACTCGTATATTCATAGATTTATTAGACGAAAATATTCACTGACCTAATGAAGTGGCTCTAGTAAGATAGACACATGCCTCATTTAGATTTATAAATTTAGTTAAGTCTATTATCAAAGAATTAAGAAAATAGCCTAAATTTGAGTACTTTAATTTATATGATATGGTGAGTTGATTTACTCATTACACTTGTCAATTAAATATTGGATATATGATAGAAATTCTCTCGAGTCACAAACTATCCCCTTAACTTCATTATTTTTTCTACAAAATTAGTGTTTTAACTCTCGTTTTACTGCGACGTTCCCCTTTCCGTCAATTTTTTTTCTCTCCGTTGATATTTTGCTGTGTAAGTCACATATGACTTAAAACATGTGCAATTATCAAAATACCATCACTATTATTATTATTATTATTATTATTATTATTATTATTATTATTATTATTATTATTATTATTGTTATTATTATTATTATTATTATTATAAATTAAATAATAGGAAAATTCTCTCTCTCATCGCTCTCTTTCTATGTCCCTCGGTCCTTCTTCTTCATCTTCTTATTCGATCTTGCCTAGACAAAAAAAATAAATAAATAATTGACGAGACCATCACGCATTTAGAGTTCCTGATCCTTCGACCATGGCCTCCAACCTTCGTCTTGCAGTTCTTCGTTGAAGCTCTCTACCGCCGTTGGAGCAAAATTACCCTTGCCCATATACCAAATTCCATGGATCAGAATCCCCAACAACCACCATAAATATAAATCCCACGCAACAAGAAAAAATTCAGTACCCACAAAAAAAACCTAGATTATTTTGAATCTTATTAGGGATACATGACTTTTAGTTGCTGCTTTAGGGATTCTGATTATTTTATTGTATTGACCTTATAATTTTCCAAAAGAAAAAAAAAATCACAGAAAATTAAAAATAAAGAAATCAGAACTCTAATCGACATATAAAAAGAACCCAACAAACAAAAAAAATAAATAAAATAAAACCCTTTTTCATAAGGCTTTGGTTTTATTGAAAAAAAAATTAAGAAATCCGGATACACCCAACTTTTGTCACACACCGCCTACATCATTATTTGGGTGTTCTTGTTTTTCATTGTAATGACAACATCATTTTCTCATTTTTCCAGCGATGATGGGTTGGGATTCTGGGTGAATTGAAGAAAAAGAATATTGGGTTTAGAGTAAGCTCTATGATTTTTTTTTTAGACAAGCTATATGATTATGGGTAATTCTAACAGTGAATTCATGTTGGGTAGAGATATTATAAAGCGAACAGATCATTTGTTTACTTCTCTTCTACCTCTGATGCGTAGTCGGAGATTCTCCCATGTCAGAGAGAGTTTGAAATAAATTTATTTTCATTTTATTCTCATTTTTTATTTTATTTGATGGAAGGGGAAACGGAGCAACAAGACGAAAGTTCAAACACTGATTTTGTGAAAAAATAAAGTTGAAGATGTGGTTTGTGACTCGATCTAGAATTAAGGGGGAATTCGTATAATTTATCCTTAAATATATGAAACTAATGAACAAGAAGTTCAACCAACACTAATTTTGATAACTATACTTAATTTAATAAATTAAAATAATTAATTCAATTTACTTTGGAGAGTTAGCTATATTTTTTATATTTTATCATTCAACTATAACTTTTAAAGTTAGTGTTATGCCGTCGTTTTAACAATGTAAAAACGACGTCCCTCAAAGTAAAATCCCGAAACTTGACTCGCAAAACAAAAGGGTAAATTTCATATATACATATTTACATACATAAATACAAATATATATATATATATATATACACACATTAGAAAAGACATATGTATGCATAATATATATATATATATATATATATATATATATATGTATATATATCTATTTAACTATATCATAAGTGAGAATGGCAATTTTACTATTCATAAGGTTTAAACCAATTACCATATGGCACGTGTTAACCATTTAATAATCTCTCTCTTTGATATAGATTTACGTTTGACCTCTTCGTTTCATATTCAGATTTCCCTTCTCACCTGCAAAAAAAAAAAAAAAAAAAAAAAAACGAAACAAAAACTTTGCTTGGTCTCCGTTGCTTATCCGCGACTGAGAGAGAGAGGGCGAGAGAGACGGGGTTTTAGGTCGAGGAGGAAGAGGAAGCTCTCTCTGCGAGAGCTCGGCGACGACACCAAAGCCGACACCGAAGCCGACCGTGGTTGCGAAGGAGTCGCGTCGAATAAACCGCGCGAAGAAGACGACGGAGCACGTGGTGAGGATCAGCTCCGACCAGAGCTTCTCGCGCACAGCTTGCTAAGGTAATTTGCGAACCCAAAATCTTAGGGTTCGTGATTTTTGGGGGTTTTTGTTTAGGTTATTCAACGTACAAGTATTTATTATAATTTTCATAAACTTAAATACATACCGCTTGCATTGAAACCCCAGATTCTAGATCCATAAACAGAGATACATAACATCCCCATTTAACAATCTCTCTCTTTGATTTATTTATTTATTTATGTTTTACCTCTTCATTTCTCTTTCCCTCCCTCTAATTATGTTTTGCCTCTTCCTCTCGTCCTCAGATTTCCCGTCTCACTCGCAAAAAAAAAAAAAACAAAAAAAAGGCAAAACAAACACCTTGCTTATATCACTCTGATTATACAGCTTGTTTTCTCCATAACAAGGTAAAGTCTTTCATTTTTGTGGTTCACTTGTTCCGTAAGTTTCTAACTATATATTACATGTTTCTAAATATATATTTCTTTGTGGTTAGCATCGAACCACCGACTCAAAGGCGACGGTTTGTTTCGACTTCCTACTACTTTGATTTATGTGATCTTACAAATTCCCTGTTTAAATTAATTGTGAGAAATGACATTCTGTTATTTCTTTTGCGCAGACATTTAGATGACATTTATATGAATTCAATGGCCGATGATGGTAACAAATTATTTCAATACTGCTCTAGCTATGATCGTCTATTATTTTTACGTCTATATTTTGTTCTCATTTAAGGGCATGCAGATTCTATATCTTCGGATACGTTGTTGGTTGAATATGTTAATTCTATCCAATCAAAGCGGTGTCGGAAGGTTTGTAGACTTTGTTTTGTACTTCTGCATTTTGTTTTTCAATATTCAAATTAGAATCAGTTTATTCTAACATGGTTCCTTAATATTGATTGTTTTTGTAATTAGAGGGCGCTTTCCTCTGTTATACAACTGCCATCTTTATCAAGTCGTAGAAGCAAGCGGCAAATGTTTATGCAGCAACTTGGTTCCAAGTCAACAGATTCTAATTCCCTTGAAGGTTTGTGCTATGTTATTTAGTGCTTTTATTTACGAAACCAACTTTTTTATGAGGTTTTTTCTTTCGAAAGTTTACTTCTGTATTGTTGTTTGATTGATTTATGCACATCATTGCATATACAAATTTGTGTAAATTCTTGGAAGAACAACTACCAACTGCTGCTTCTGTTTCTCTACAGGTATAAAGTCATTAATTGTGACGTATTATTATTAAACTTGACTCGACTAAGATACGATACTTATAAAATCTCATCTGCATATTTCCAGAGATGTGTTCCTTCTTCTTCTGCTAAACAAAACACCAACTCAGTTGATTCTGAATGTTGTTGTCTGACTACATGATTCATATGAGAAATGAGGTTTGCGTGCATTTCCAGCGAATTGGTTATATATCGTGTTTTTTAAAAAAAAATCTGCTTTCCATTGTTATATCTAATGTCGTTTTTCCATTTAGAAAATTATTGTTGGTGCACGTCATGCCATATCTGCACATGCACTGATGAATCAATACCGTGACGTGCGGCCTAATCGTATCAGTGTTTATCATGGTATGTACCTCTTCATTTTTTGGGTATTTTATGTTCATATTTAATTTATTTTAGTTATGTCCTAAAAATGCTTCAATATTAAAGTTTTGATGCTATGTTTATTTTAGTTTCATTTCTTTAGTATTTTAAAATCTAACTTTTTCGAACGTATTAGTATTAATGAATTTACTATTAATTTATTCTTTTTGAATGTGCTACAGATGATATCTATCAGAACAAGTTATTCAGAGATTATAAAATCCCCGATGAATCTCAGATTTTAAGACAAAAGATAAACTGTTTGCATTGTGGTGCTATTAAGTTCGAATTTGAACCGCCTGGTTTTTGTTGTTCATCTGGCCAAATTCAATTATCTACACAGGAACCACCAACTGCTCTTTGTGACTTGATCTTTGGGCCAGGAGCCGAGTCTGAAAATTTTAGACATTATATTCGAATATATAATTCTAGCTTTGCTTTTACTTCAATGGGTATTCACTTGGATGAAAAGTTGATGCAACAAAATGCTGGAATTTATACATTTCGTGTACAAGGCCAAGTTCACCATTGGATTAAGCCATTAGACACCCATGGGAATACTGCTTCTGCCCTTCAACTTTATTTTCATGATACCGATCATGAGATACAAAATCGCCAACAATTTTCCAACAATTTAAAGTTCGAAGTCATCCAAAGAATCAGTAATTTTATGGCTTTAAATCCGTATTCTAAATTTTTTAAGAGCTTGACTGATTTTTCAAATTTACGTGAGTTTTCCATTTGTATAAAGAGTAATCCTGCTTTAGACCAACGAGTTTATAACTCGCCATCTGTTTCTCAAGTTGCTGCAATGTGGGTAGATAATGGAACAAATGATGAATGGAACAGAGATATTATTGTTCATGGTTGGGATGATCGTACACACAGTATACGTTATGATTATGATTGTTATGATCCTTTGCAGTATCCAATATTATTTACATATGGTAAAATTGGATGGCATCCAAACATTGCTCGTAATAACACAATCGATTTGACTATTCCAAGTACAGCCAATCTAGCAACAAGTGTCGAAGAATTTCTCCAGGCAGAGCCCAAAGGTACTTCTTTCCCTTTATTGTATTATAATTAACCGCTTATACATATATAATTAACCGCGAGGCCAAAGACCGGCCTCATGAGCTCGAACTCGGCCTCATGAGCTCGACCTCAACTCGACCTCATGAGCTCGACCTCGGACTCATGAGATCGACTTCCACTCGGCCTCATGAGCTCGACCTCGGCCTCATGAGCTCGACCTCGGCCTCATGAGCTCGACCCGTTTAGACATTGTTATGGCGTCATTTTTCGTATGGGAAAAATGACAGATCCAAATGCAAAAACGATGCACAGCCGGGCTCGCCCTCCAGGCCGGGCTCGACCTCCAGGCGAGCTCGACCTCCAGGGAGCTCGACCCCCATGCAGGCTCGACCGCCAGGCGAGCTCGACCCCCCCGGCGATCTCGACCTCCAGGGAGCTCGACCCCTCAGGCGAGCTCGACATCCAGGCAGGCTCGACCTCAGGGTCGACCTCCAGGGAGCTCGACCCCACCAGGCGATCTCCACCTCCAGGGAGCTCCACCCCTCAGGCGAGCTCGACCTCCAGGGAGCTCGACCCCTTAGTCGAGCTCGACTGCCAGGCCAGGCTCGACCCCCAGGGAGCTCGACCTCCAGGCGAGCTCGACCTCCATGGAGCTCGACCCCCAGGCGAGCTCGACCTCCAGGCAGGGTTGACCTCCAGGCCAGGCTCGACCCCCAGGGAGCTCGACCCCCCCGGGAGCTCGGCCTCCGGGGAGCTCGACCCCCACGCGAGCTCGACCTCCTGGCCAGGCTCGACCTCCAGGCGAACTCGACCTCCAGGGAGCTCGACCCCCAGGGAGCTCGACATCCAGGCAGGCTCGACCTCCAGCCAGGGTCGGCCTCCAGGCGAGCTCGACCTCCAGGGAGCTCGACCCCTCAGGCGAGCTTGACCTCCAGGCAGGCTCGACCTCCAAACTATATTCATATTTAAAACTTGTTATTTAAAGCCAAACATCTATTAACTAATATAATCAATTTCATTAATTTATATTAGTATATTATTGTATATTATTTTGCTCAGTTTATGTTTTTTATGTATTCAATTTTTTATTCTTATTATTACTATTATATTATACTTCTATCTTCCTGCATTAGGTGTATCTACACGGAGGCCCAAATCTAGAGTTTCTTGTCGTGATTACTATTGTTATAAGCTTCAAATTCGTCCTCATCAGTCCTCCATTCTACTTCATTCTGGTCGTTTGTTCCAGCAATACATCGTTGACATGTACGTGAAAATTGAAACTGGACGCTTGCATTTCTTAAGAAAAAATCAAGCCCATATTCGCGCTGATTTATACCAAGGCCTTGTTGATTCTCTGAAAATCGGTTGTGCCGGAGGTACGGATATTGGTAAACGAATTGTTCTTCCGGCAACATTTATTGGTGGTCCAAGAGATATGCAACGACGTTATATGGACGCTATGTCATTAGTACGAAAATTTGGAAAACCCGACATTTTTCTTACAATGACTTGCAATCCAAATTGGCCTGAAATTCAACACCAATTGAAGCCATTTGAATTGGTTCAGAACAGACCAGACTTGACATCACGCGTATTCAGAGCAAAACTTGAACAACTAAAAAAATATATTATTCAGAAAAAGTTCTTTGGTCCTGTGGCAGCTTATGTTTACGTAGTCGAGTTCCAGAAAAGAGGCCTTCCACATGTTCACTTTCTGATTATTTTAAAAACGAGCTCAAAAATTTATTATCCAGATCAAGTTGATAAGTTTGTTTGTGCAGAAATACCTATCCAAAGTGAGCAGCCATACTTGCATTCTCTTGTTTTAAAGCACATGATGCACGGTCCTTGTGGGCTTTTGAATCCGAAAAATGTTTGTATGAACAAAAAAGGGAATTGCAAAGATCAGTATCCGAGGCCGTTTACTGAATTTACTGAATTTAGTGAAGCATCTTACCCTCTTTACAAACGACCGTCAAATGGACATGTGGTAATCGTTCGGCGAAAAGAACTTGACAATAGGTGGGTTGTTCCTTATAATCCATGGTTATTAGCAACTTTTAATTGCCACCTCAACGTGGAGATCTGTTCAACTATAAAAGCCGTGAAATACTTGTATAAATACGTCTATAAAGGTCATGATCGTATACAATTTTCTTTACGACAAGACGAGTCTGAAGCCGATATCGATGAAATCAAACAATTTCAGCAAGCAAGGTGGATTTCTCCTCCAGAAGCTGCATGGAGAATCTTTGGATTTACTCTTAACGAGATGTTTCCTCATGTATTACCACTTCAAATCCATTTACCTGGAAAACATCAAGTCACTTTTCACGCAAGTGCTCAAATCCAGCGTGTTCTGTCAGATCCACCAACTTCTAAAACCATGCTCACAGAATTCTTCAATCTGAACAATGAACATTCTGAAGCACGAAAACTTCTGTATGGACAAATACCTGAGTATTTTGTTTGGAACAATGACGGAAAGATATGGACAAAAAGGAAAAAACAAATTGTAATTGGTAGAATGGTTTCAGTCCAACCGATTGAAGGTGAACGGTATTATTTGCGTTTACTTCTTTCTCATTGTCGGGATCCAACCTCATTTGACGATTTGCGAACACTTGATTCGGTTGTTTCACCAACCTTAAGAGAAGCATGCTTGGCACGTGGTCTTTTATAATCTGATAATCATTATGACAATTGCTTTGAAGAAGCAACAGTATTTGGAATGCCATCGCAGCTACGTCGACTTTTTGTCATTTTATTGGTCTATTGCGATCTTGATAATCCATCTTCCCTTTGGTCTAGATTTAAAGGGGAAATGATGGCTGATTTTTGTGACATGAGTCTTTCTTCAGTAGCTGCAGAACAATCAACTCTAAAAAAAATTGAATACATGCTTCAGATACTTGGACGTAATATAAATGATTATTCAATTGTTCCAGGATTTCTCATGCCTGATCTTCAAGAATTAAATGCTAAATTCGTTGACGACGAAAGAAAAGTAGCAATCCCGTTGGAAGATCTTCGTTCAGTAGAAATGTTAAACGAAAAACAAAAAATTGTGTTTGACCGCATCATGCAATGTGTTGAATCAGATTCTCCGGCTGTAATCTTCGTAGATGGTCCTGGAGGAACTGGAAAAACTTTCTTATACTGCGCTGTACTTGCCACAAGTAGAAAACAAAATTACATTGCATTGGCTACAGCATCATCCGGAGTTGCGGCCAATATTTTACCAGGCGGTCGCACAACTCATTTTCGTTTCAAAATTCCACTTGAAATTCAAGAGTCAATGCAATGTAATGTCAGTAAACAATCTAGATTGGCGGCTTTACTACGAATTGCAAAACTTATTATTTGGGATGAAGCTCCGATGCTACATCGCTTTAATATCGAAGCCGTTGATAGATTACTACAAGACTTGACTTCATCTACGTTGCCATTTGGCGGAAAAATTGTTGTGCTTGGCGGTGATTTTCGGCAGGTATTGCCGGTTATCCCTCGCGGTGATCGCTCTGATATCGCAAATGCATCTCTTGTGAACTCATATTTATGGAATTCCTTCGAAAAATATAAGCTTGATGTCAACATAAGAGCAAGTACTGATCGCGAATTTTCCACTTTTTTACTTGGAATCGGAAACGGAAATAACAACAATGAAGATTCAGTCATGATTCCAAGTGATATGCTTCTACCATTTTCATATCAGGATTGTTCACTCCGTTCACTTATTAATCAGGTTTATCCAAAAAATAAATTCACTGTTTTACATATTTTTCCCCATACTAAATTATCAGATCATTACAAAGAACAAAATACTCACGTACATTATTTTTTTACTAGGTTTTCCCAAACATAAGTGACTTGTCTACAGACTCTTCTTGTTGTATCAACCACACTATTCTTACACCAAAGAATGAATCAGTTGACACAATTAATGATTTAATGCTTGATCTATTTCCAGGTATGTACCAATTTTTTTTGTTTTTTGTTTTTTGTTTTTTGTTTTATTTCTATTTTTTTTTATAAAAATGTCTTTGAAACGAATAACTAAATATTCAAGTTTAAATATTATCTTCTTACTTATTTACAGGTGACATACAAACTTATTATAGTTATGATGAATGCATTGATAGCACTGAGAAAACTTTTCAAATTGATTTCTTAAACACCTTAACTCCAAATGGCATTCCACCGCATGAGCTACGGCTCAAGAAAAATTGCCCGATTATGTTATTGAGGAACTTAAACTCAACAGAAGGACTGTCAAATGGCACGAGGTTGAGCTGCCGTCATTTCTCCAAAAATGTCATAGAAGCTGAAATATTAACTGGTCAGCAGAAAGGAAAACAAGTGTTCTTGCCTAGAATTCCATTTTTACCTTTGCAAACACAACAAAATCCATTTGCATTTAAGCGGACCCAATTCCCAATTAGGTTGTGTTTTGCTATGACCATTAACAAAGCTCAAGGTCAAACTCTTGATTTTGTTGGTCTATACTTACCCCAACCTGTTTTTTCACACGGGCAACTGTACGTTGCATTATCACGAGCAAAAAAGAAATCATCAGTCGTGGTACTGTTACATCCAGAGTCACAGGGATGTGAAGTGGGGTCTACAAAGAATATTGTCTACGACGATGTTCTAAGGCTAGCTGGATGTTTATAAGGTTCGATTTCCATATCTCAATTTGAATTTTGGTTTTCTTGCCATCAGTCGTGCTTCGTTCATTTCAAAATTTAATCATTTTGCCATAGATTTTCTTCTGTCATTTGTCCTGTCAGACAATAAATGTGTTCACACATAACAATACAATATCTATCAATCAATTTAATATTTTGAGATCTGAACAGTTTTCACTTATGTGTTATATATATATATATATATATATATATATATATATATTATTATAAGCTATTATCATTTGACTCTTCAAAGCATCGGCATCAGTTCATAGCTACGAGCAAAGCTTTTGCTATACGGCATGCTCAAATTGCAAAAAAAGGGTTGCCTTCCCAAACAATCAATACTTCAACTGCGAATTTTGTAAAGTTGAAAAAATCAAAGCCATCCCATGGTGAGTACCATGCATAATTGTTTTTCCCTAATCCGATCAAAATTTGTACACATCTTATGATTTCACCTTAACCATGCAGGTTGTGCGTTCAGCTAAAACTAACTGATGCCTCACAAACATTGGACGCAATCTCTTTTGGACACACCGCCGAAAAAATATTCTCTTGCAAAGCTGCGAATATATCTAAACTCTTGGAACAGGTACAAATTCTGATCCTTTTTAGTTCTCACAAATATATTGATATCTGAGGCTAATAGCATGTGATTACAAAACTTAACAGACATGACATAACCTTAATTTTCTTGTTATTACTACTATTATTTGTTTTTTTAACCTATTTTTTTTTCCTTCGTCAGGTCAGGGTTCACAAAAAATTATGTTGAAAACAATCTTTAAAGCAGTAGAAGCAATCACAAAAGCATTTTACGTCAACTACTCAAACACGTCTTCTACAACCACACAACAACAGTACACAGTGAATCAAGTTTTCAACATTAGTGACATAAATATCATCCATCAAGCCAAAGATAAAAAGAAGATGCACATTGAAAACATTACTGACTCCACCAAAGTTGAAGACCGAGTTCATGAAGCCAGAGACAAAAAAAGACAGCGCACTGGAAATATTTCAGAATCCAGCAAACTGAAAGACCGAGTTCATGACAACACATCCGACAACGAAAACGATGAATCTTCTGCATCCTCTCACAAAACAGCATGCTACAAATAACTCTTTTGAAAATGGTTTTGAACCTTTTAAACTATGTTTATAAGGTAGTAATCTTTTGTGCCATATCTTTTGTACTAAATTACAAGTTGTCAACGTAGATATTTTTTTTTTTGTAAAACTCTTGACGTTGTCCAAAACTATGTTCATATGGTAGTTGTTTTTATAAGGTACTTTTTTTTTGTTAACCTCTTCATCCGACTTGCATCTTTTGCACGCTCTGATATTTAGAATTCTCTTTTAAACAATCAAGGCGAATGCATTATTTAGTTTCTTTTTATTCGTGTTGAAAGATAATTTCATCAAAGCATTTTTAACCTGAATAAACATGCCTGTTGTCGGCCCGTTCCGGAACGACAGCGCCCGCGGGGTCCCATGGCCGAGAGGCCAAAGACCGGCCTCATGAGCTCGACCTCGGCCTCATGAGCTCGACCTCAACTCGGCGTCGTTAGCTCGACCTCGGCCTCATGAGCTCGACCTCGGCCTCATGAGCTCGACCTCGGCCCCATGAGCTCGACCTCGGCCTCATGAGCTCGACCTCAACTCGGCGTCGTGAGCTCGACCTCGGCCTCATGAGCTCGACTTCCACTCGGCCTCATGAGGTCGACCCCGGCCTCATGAGCTCGACCCGGCCTCATCAGTTCAACATCGACCTCATGAGCTCGGCCTCGGCCTCATGAGCTCGACCACCACCCGGCCTTATGAGCTCGACCTCGTCCTCATGAGCTCGACCACCCCTCGGCCTCATGAGCTCGACCTCGGCCTCATGAGCTCGACCTTCACTCGGTCTCATGAGCTCGACCTCGGCCTCATGAGCTCGACCTCGGCCTCATGAGCTCGACCTCGGCCTCATGAGCTCGACCTCGGCCTCGTGAGCTCAACCTCAGCTCGACCCCCCCGGTCCAGGTGATCGGACTTTGAGTACTGAAACGCTGTCGAACTCGTGCCTCGCTCGTTTCTCTCAAGCCTCGGCCTCTAAACACCTAAACCTACTATATTCACCTCAATCCTACTAATGTTGAGCATCGGCAACCCCTCTGTTTCCTTTTTGTAGTTCACACTTTTCTGCTTGCTTTTCAGGTGCTTGGACGAGACAGACACCACCTACAGCTAAGGGACGGCTTGGGATACCAAGCCCGACACGCTCGAGTCAAGACGAGACTACTTGGTCCGGCCTTGGGTCTAACCGTCTTTGATCCCTAAATAGTTGTCCGAAAAACTGCGACAACAATACCGATCAGTAATTCCAATTAAACACGTGCAAAGCACGTGACGAAACCTAGTAATATATATAAAAATGCATACGTAGATAATATTCATGCATGCATAACACATGTATACCCGAAAATGGGTATTCAAGAAATTAAATGCAAAAGTGGACATATACGGAATAAACAACTCAAACAAACACCACTAAAAGAACCTCCGAGAAGCTCTAACCCCCCCCCCCCCCCCCCAATGGCTAAATGTGGGCAACCATCGGCGTCCTAAAGCCTTTGGCATAGCTAGACTATCGGCGAATAGAAGAATCATTGAACTATCGGCGGCCATACTATCGGCGAAGTTCAAGACCAAACTATCGGCGTCCTAAAATCTTCGGCAAAGTAAGATTATCGGCGAAGACAAGAATCTTTAAACTATCGGCGAAGACAAGAATCTTTAAACCATCGGCGAACTTCATGACTGAGACTATCGGCATAAAACCATCGGCGAGCCTACGAGACCTTCGGCATGAACTCGGACTATCGGCACGCGAGACCTTCGGCGAGATGAACCATCTTCATCGGCATGATACCATCGGCCAAATACTATCGGCATAGCAAGAATGGCCAAGTACCATCGGCCATGGACTTGGGCCACGACCAAAAGTGGCTTCTTTGGTCTAAATTGTCCTCTATGCCCATTCACACTCCAAAATGAAAAGCCATAAATACCCATCTACCATTCATTCACAAGTAAGTTTTTTCAAACTTAGAAAACCTCTACTTCCCTCCCGATCCACTATATTTTCATCTCTCGACACTTGAGACGAGATAAGCCCCCCACCTCGACTAATGTTGAGCGTCGGAGCGCGCGCCAGGAGAAACCCCTCTGCGTCCCTCTAGTTCACGTTTCTTGTCTTTTCAGGCGAAGAACACGAAGAACGCGAAGAGTCCGAAGATTGCGAAGGACTCGACGAACACGAAGAACGTGAAGAACTCGGCGAATCTAAAAATCGCGAAGAACCCGAAGAACACTAGGAACTCGACGGACTCGAAGGACTCGTTGAACCCGAAGAACGTGAAGGCGAACTAATCACGAAGTGACGAAAAACCGGAAACCTCTTTCCGACGAGGCAAAGACTACGAGATGAGAAGATTTCACCACACCCAACCTACGTGCGGTCATTGGGTCCGGCCCTAGACTGAACCACGGACAGTTCTAAGTGTTGACCCAAAAACGACGTTAACATTTTGGCGCTAGAAGGAGGGGGATACTCGAAAAAAAACCACGAGTTTCCACCGGCAAATTCACTTCCTCCGTGGAAAATTACAAAACTCACAAACGACAAATGGCTAGGCACCTAACCATCTCTGAGGGTGGCGCCCCTCCGGCGGGAATTGTCGCACTCCACACTCGGGCCCGAGCCTGCCAAGCTCAAGAAAATGACACCCCTCGAGACGAGGCTCAACCTGTGCCTGTTCGTGACGACCGAGACGCACGAATAGAGCGAATCAAGACAAGCCTCTTCCAACTTGCCGGCATTGTTGGAAGGATCGGGGGCCGCAACACTATCGTTGAAGATATCTTCAACGATCAAGACGAGCGAGACACGTCGGAGTATATCCCACTGGGACCCGAGATACAAGATTCGGAGCACGGGCTCAACGACAACCTCAATCCTGAAGACGAAGACCTCGAGCCCCGCCAAGAGGTTAGCCATGATGCTCCCGATCCGAGTATTTGTGACATCAGGCGCATTTTTCCCGCGGTGGCAAGAGAGAACCGTGAACGTCGCCAACGTGACGAGACGCGTGAGGTTCGCCGAGCGGTGGTTGATCCAAGGCCACGAAACCGCCAAGCAACCTCGCGAAGCTCTCACTCCTTATCCGAGGCGAGAACGGGACGTTCACGTCTATCCGCCTTCGATCGTATAAGCCACGAAAAAGAATATTGGGTTTAGAGTAAGCTCTATGATTTTTTTTTAGACAAGCTATATGATTATGGGTAATTCTAACAGTGAATTCATGTTGGGTAGAGATATTATAAAGCGAACAGATCATTTGTTTACTTCTCTTCTACCTCTGATGCGTAGTCGGAGTTTCTCCCATGTCAGAGAGAGTTTAAAATAAATTTATTTTCATTTTATTCTCATTTTTTATTTTATTTGATGGAAGGGGAAACAGAGCAACAAGACGAAAGTTCAAACACTGATTTTGTGAAAAAAAATAAAGTTGAAGATGTGGTTTGTGACTCGATCTAGAATTAAGGGGGAATTCGTATAATTTATCCTTAAATATATGAAACTAATGAACAAGAAGTTCAACCAACACTAATTTTGATAACTATACTTAATTTAATAAATTAAAATAATTAATTCAATTTACTTTGGAAAGTTAGCTATATTTTTTATATTTTATCATTCAACTATAACTTTTAAAGTTAGTGTTATGCCGTCGTTTTAACAATCTAAAAACGACACCCCGAGAGCAAAAAACGACGTCCCTCAAAGTAAAATCCCGAAACTTGACTCGCAATACAAAAGGGTAAATTTCATATATACATATTTACATACATAAATACAAATATATATATATATATACACACACATTAGAAAAGACATATGTATGCATAATATATATATATATATATATATATATATATATATATATATATATATAAATGCATACGTAGATAATATCCATGCATGCATAACACATGTATACCCAAAAATGGGTATTCAAGAAATTAAATGCAAAAGTGGACATATACGGAATAAACAACTCAAACAAACACCACTAAAAGAACCTCCGAGAAGCTCTAACACCCCCCCCCCCCCCCCCCCCCCCCCCCCAATGGCTCAATGTTGGCAACCATCGGCGTCCTAAAGCCTTTGACATAGCAAGACTATCGGCGAATAGAAGAATCATTGAACTATCGGCGGCCAATCTATCGGCGAAGTTCAAGACCAAACTATCGGCGTCCTAAAATCTTCGGCAAAGTAAGATTATCGGCGAAGACAAGAATCTTTAAACTATCGGCGAAGACAAGAATCTTTAAACTATCGGCGAACTTCATGACTGAGACTATCGGCATAAAACCATCGGCGAGCCTACGAGACCTTCGGCATGAACTCGGACTATCGGCACGCGAGATCTTCGGCGAGATGAACCATCTTCATCGGCATGATACCATCGGCCAAATACTATCGGCATAGCAAGAATGGCCAAGTACCATCGGCCATGGACTTGGGCCACGACCAAAGGTGGCTTCTTTGGTCTAAATTGTCCTCTATGCCCATTCACACTCCAAAATGAAAAGCTATAAATACCCATCTACCATTCATTCACAAGTAAATTTTTTCAAACTTAGAAAACCTCTACTTCACTCCCGATCCACTATATTTTCATCTCTCGACACTCGAGACGAGATAAGCCCCCCACCTCGACTAATGTTGAGCGTCGGAGCGCGCGCCAGGAGAAACCCCTCCGCGTCCCTCTAGTTCACGTTTCTTGTCTTTTCAGGCGAAGAACACGAAGAACGCGAAGAGTCCGAAGATTGCGAAGGACTCGACGAACACGAAGAACGTGAAGAACTCGGCGAATCTAAAAATCGCGAAGAACCCAAAGAACACTAGGAACTCGACGGACTCGTTGAACCCGAAGAACGCGAAGGCGAACTAATCACGAAGTGACGAGAAACCGGAAACCTCTTTCCGACGAGGCAAAGACTACGAGATGAGAAGATTTCACCACACCCAACCTACGTGCGGTCATTGGGTCCGGCCCTAGACCGAACCACGGACGGTTCTAAGTGTTGACCCAAAAACGGCGTTAACAGTTAGTATTCGATTTTTATCACTAATTAAGCTACTTCAAACATGAAAAATTTGAATCTAACAATAGTTTATAAAATGTTAAATAAATAGTCGAACGGATGATGTTGCATATTTATAAACCTTTATTACTTTATTTAATTAATCAACTAAATTTATTTTTTAAATAAAAAAATATGATTCAAATCTGTAATTGGTAGGATAATTCATTCTCTTTCCTATCTCTCTTTTTTTTTTAATCACGGTTTTCTCTCATTCTCTCTCATTTTTTTCTCCTTCAAAACTTCGAAAATCCATATCTTACTCGTACGAACTCTAAATTGAGTTATTCCAACTACAATGGATTCGTGGTAACGAGGACTTCAAGAATATACCCATTGCGTTGGCTGAGAAATCATATCTACTACAACATAATTCCACCGAATCTGAGCTTCGAGGCGGCGGAGCTCTTCGTCTCCGTCAAGCGTCTCGTAGCTAGATCTGGGCTCCAAGCTCGGCAGAGTTTTTCGTCAGTCAGCGGATGAGCGGAATCATCGTGCATCAGTCGAGGAAGAGAGGAGCACCGCACCGAAATCGTCTATAAATTTATGTAATTAACGTTAATTAATGTTTTGTTCAATATTTTCTCAACTTTTTACTGTTGCGTCTTATATAGTTAATTACTATAAATTTTCGTTAACAATAGTTAATTATTGTTAATATACAGTCGTGTTCATCTTCTACTACATGCTTTCTGGATTTTTTTTTTTTTGCAGGTAATTTGTTTTCTAGGTTTTTTAGTGTTCATCATTTTTTTTCAATAAAAAATTTCAAAAATTAAAATTGGGTTATAGGGAGGTAGTTACATATTTTTTGGGATTATTATTTTTTTTTCAATTTCCGCAATTAATAAATTAAAATGGGCATTTTTCTAGATGGGGACAAAATCGGATTGTTTACATGCTAAATTTTTTGTCACATCAATAAATGACCATTTAATTATTAAACGGTGGCTAAATTAAAATTTAAACATTTCAATTTTGCTAGTTAGTTAGAGTGTCATTATTTTTTAACAATTTCTCTTATGAATCAATTTTTTTTAATTATCTAAACTATTTATATCTTAAAGTTATTGGATATCAACAACACTTAACATTTACCATATTTGTTTCCCTTGGCGATTGTGTTCATAAACATATTTACTAACAATTTCTATGGGTAAAAAAAAAAATTAAAATTTTCTTTACAACTTAAGCTCTATTGATGCAATAGACGTTCATATATATATATATATATATATATATATATATATATATATATATATATATATATATATATATATTTAAAAATAGAGATTTGTAAGTAACTAGGTCACTTTAAACATGTGATTTTGGATCTAGTCTATGTTTGACAATTTTTAGAGATATAGCCAAATGGCTTATGTGGCAATAATTAAGGTCTGATTTGTCCTTATTTATTAAAAAATTCGTCACTTTCTCTCTCTTATTTATTTTCATTTTTTTTTTTGTATCAAAACTTAAAATTCGTATCTTTCTCATACGAACTCGAAATTGAGTGATTTCAGATCCTACAAATTCGTGGCGTCAAGATCTTCAAAAATAGACCCATTGTGTTTGATGAAAAATTATGTTTAATGCATCATAGTTACGTTTCCATTTATTTTTTTGATAATTTCAAAAATTACCGGTTATTTCCATATTTAAGTAGTAACGTGATTTTTCTACATCTATGGTATTAAACATGATTTTTCATCAAACACAATGGATCTATTTTTGAAGATCACAGCGTCACGAATCCGTAAGATTTGGAATCACTCAATTTCGAGTTCATATGAGATAGATATGGTTTTTTTTTTAAGTTTTTATGTAAAAAAAAGTGTAAGAAAAAGTAGGAGAGATAAAGTGACGAATTTGTTAATAAATAAGGGTAAATCAGACCTTAATTATTGCCACATAAGTCTGTTGGCTATTTTCCTAAAGTTGTGAAACATAGACTAATAACAAATTTCATAGTTTCATTTTGGCTATTTCGCTACACTACCCTTAAAAATACGGCAGTGTAGCAAGATAGTCAAAATAAAATTATGAAATTCGTTTTTAGTCTACGTTTCACAACTTTTAGGGAAATAGCCAACAGGTTTATGTGGAAATTTTCAAGGTCTGATTTGCCCCTTATTTATTAACAAATTCGTCATTTTCTCTCTCCTACTTTTTTCTATATTTTTTTTTACATAAAAACTTCAAAAAACCATATATATCTCATACAAACTCGAAATTGAGTGATTTCAGATCCTACAAATTCGCAGCGTCGAGATCTTAAAAAATAGACCCATTGTGTTTGATGAAAAATTATAATTAATACCATATTGCATCATATTTACGTTTCCATTTATTTTTTTTTATGATTTCAAAAAATTTCAGTTATTTCCATATTTAAGGTAGTAACGTGATTTTTTTACATCTATGGTATTTAAAATGATTTTTCATCAAACACAATGGATCTATTTTTGAAGATCTCGACGCCACGAATCCGTAGAATCTGAAATCACTCGATTTCGAGTTCGTATAAGAAATATACGAATTTTTAAAGTTTTAATGCAAAAAAAATTATTTGAAAAAAATAGAGAGAGAAAGTGACGAATTTATAAAGAAGGGCAAATCAGACCTTAATTATTGCCACATAAGCCATTTGGCTAGAGAAATTTCATTTTCTAGACCCAAAAGTTATGAAAATATCTCAATTAGACCCGCTAGTTAAAAAATATCCAAAATTGGACTTTTGTACCAATTTTGGACAAAATACCCTTAATTCAAAATAAATCATCTCTGCATCTCTTTCCATCTCTTTTATTCTCACTCTCACTTCCTCTCCACACCAAAGAACACGAAATCCGACGTGAGCCCCATTCAGACGCCCAACCACACCAAATCCGACGAGTTTCAACGTCCACCACACCAAATTCGACCGAATTGGAGGTGAATTTTTTTTTTTTTTAGGTTGATTTGAATGAGATTTGGAGGTGAATTTTTTTTTTTTAAATCTGGGAATTTCTGATGAAGATCATCGGAATCCATCGGATTCGGTCGGATCCGACCGAATCCGATGGATTCCGATGGTCTTCATCGAAAATTCCCGATGGATTCCGACGAAGACCATCGGAATCCATCGGATTCGGTCGGATCCGACCGAATCCGATGGATTCCGATGATCTTCATCGGAAATTCCCAGTTTTAAAAAAAAAAAAAAATTCACCTCCAAAGATGGATTCCGACACGTTCCGACGAGTTCCGATGGATTCCGACACGTTCCGACGAGTTTTCGAAACCCTAAAAAACTATGGAATTTTTTTCAAAAACGATGCGAAACCCTCAAAATCGAAGCTAAACATATACCCAAATTCCTAAAGTTCTAATCCTAGCGCAACCAATTCGAAGGTGACAAGAATTGTGATGAAGAAGATTTAAAAATGAGAAGAATATGTGTTATTTGAATTTCAATGGCATTTTTGTCCGAAAAGTGTCCAAAAGTCCAATTTTAGATATTATTAAACTAATGGGTCTAATCTTGATATTTTCATTGTTTTTAGGTCTAGAAAATGAAATTTCTCTTTGGCTATATCTCTAAAAATTATCAAACGTAAACTAGATCCAAAATCACATGTTTAAAGTGGACTAGTTACAAATCTCTTAAAAATATCACGTTCCTCTTAAGAAATCCTGTTTAACTCTAATTAGAGTTGTCACTTGTGACATATGAATTTTTTTGTTTAAAAATAATAATATTTTAGAATTAAACACATAAAAGAATTTTTCCAACTTACTCGCGTAAGAGACATTAAATATCTACGAACTTAGTCAGAAACGTCAACTCTTTTGTAAAAAGATGATAGAAAAAATAAAACATTTATTTAATTTTTTTTACATGGATTCCAAGAGAGAGAGATAGAAAAAAAAAAAACATTTATTTAATTTTTTTTACATGGATTCCAAGAGAGAGAGAGAGAGAGAGAGGAAAAAGTCTATAAATACCAGACACTTTTTGTTCTATAATCCAAAAGACAAACACAGAAAAGAAAAAAGAAAATATCCAGTATGGGAATATCCAAAATATTTTCGTTCCAATTCCTCAACCCGATTATCATTCTCATATTTGATACGTGGAACTACTTGGCTCTCGCTTTATCCCACCTCAGATTTGCTTTTGAGCTTCTTCTTCAAACCGCATTCTCTTTCTCATCATCTCACCCTCAGAAGTACCACCTCTTCAACATCACACCCAGCACAAACTCCGAGGGCACAATCGCAATTTCCCACCACGACTCCGACACGGCCGAGACTTGCGCGGTGTGCTTGTCGGAGGTCACGGCCGGGGACGAGATCGGAGCGCTGAGATGTCGCCACGTGTTTCACCGACGGTGCTTGGAAAGCTGGCTCAGAGTTTCGAAGCTCGTGAGTTGCCCTCTCTGCCGTAGCTCTATAGCTCCTCAATCTGATGAGTTTGGGTATCAAGTTTTGTTCTTCAATTTCTGCTCCTTTGGCTCCAACGACGACGATGATGATGGAGATTCATGGTGGCTTAGGTGATTTGTATTAGGGGAATTATATATATTTATCCACCACTAGCAATTCATTTGACCATGCAAGTATGATTTGTGACAATGTGATGTCGACAAGTTTGAATATTTGGTGAGGATGAATATTATTCCTTTTAATGTACAAGATAGGCTTATATTAATTATAGCAACTAGCAAGGTTTGAAAAATACCCCGGGTACAAGTGTTCAACTATAATGTTTATGTACTTGCTAAAAAAATGTTTATGTACAATTATCATTATTATTTAGGATAAATTACATAAATGCCCCATGGACTTTTGACCACTTAACAAACTCGTCCCTACTTTTTTTTTTTCTCGCATCAATGGTCTTAAACTTTGAATTTCTTAGCAATTCAGTCCTTCCGTTTATTTTTTTGAACGATTGTTAAATTTTGAACGGCTGATTTGGCAAATTATTAAAATGTCATTTTTAACACATTATTTATTGATATTAAAATACTATATAAATTACCTTAACCTAATAAACTTGCCTCCGACTCTCTTTTCCAAATCGAGATCGTGAGCCCTAAAAAACTCGCCTCCGACTCTCTCTTCTTCGAGGTCGAGCAGGAGTAGAGGAGATGAGCCACGATTATCGCCGACGAAGTCAAACTTCTGACAGCAACAACGAAGTGAGCTCGTTCCCAGAAAATCGTCGATTGTGTCGATGTGGAGTCGAGAGCGTGGAGCGTACGGCTTGGACTGACGATCACCTAGGTCGAAGGTTTCTTGGTTGTCGTAATTTTAAGGTAAGGAAAGAGAAATCTGGTGGCGGGCATTTGTATAAGGTTTCTGTGTCGATGTTGGGTTTTTTTCATTCACAATCCTTTTTTTATTTCAAAACTCCAAAGACAGAGGATGTGGGCATTTTGATTGGTTGGATCCGCCAATGTGTACGAGGTCGATGCAGGTAATCCCAGGTTTGAGGAGGTTACACGCAATGGAAGGTGAAAAACAGAGGACACATATTGAAGAAGAACTTGGTGAAATTGATATGGAGTTGAACGTACCTGTCTCTGTTGAAATTACTGGAAAAATTACAAATGAATCAAAAAAAAATTAAGATCATGTTGATTATATGTATGGTATTGTTATTTGTAATAGTTTGTAAGTAATTTATAGTGTGCAATTGTTTTGGTTTGTTGTTAATGTATGGATCGATGGTGAATATATGTTGTTAAATGTGACTATATGCTTTGGTGCTGTTAAATGTGAACTGGATTATAGCAATCAAACAATTAGACAAGTGAAAGTAAAATGAGAAATGGTTTGTTGCAAGTAATTTATAGTGTGCAATTGTTTTGGTTTGTTGTTAATGTATGGGTCACATGTGCTTGTTTCACAATTAGACAAGTGCAAGTAAAATGAAAAATTTCTAATTCTGAATCTGAACTTGACAATAGCAATCAAACAACCCAGTTCACTTAATTTGCATCAGATTTTGGAAGGCAATGGTCAATAATAAATGAACAAAAAATCGGTAAATGAAATCAAAAGAAAATCCATAATCCATTCATAACTTAATATTGTACCAAAAGAGGACCATAATACATGCATAATTTAGAATGAGTTTGACATTACATGGCATCACTAACAGTGATTAGCTACATAATCTGTCCCAAAAATTGTTACCAAAAACAGCCTATTACATAATCTGTCCCAAAAATTGCTACCAAAAATTACATGGTCCTTTCACAATGTTTCACAAAAATAGCCTAGACAATTCACTTCTTAAATAAACCCCTAGGTTGAAGTCCTGATTGGCACCTTCTCGGATTACTCGCGGCCATGAGTCTAGGACTCATCTACAACACAAAATTCAGAATACTTTAGACCACTGTGAAGTATACAAAAAGCTTGAAATTGCGTTATGAGTAACAATTTTTACCCGTGGTTGCTGACTTGCTGGATTGGACTGACTTGTTGGTTGTTGACTTGCTGGATTGGACTGACTTACTGGTGGCTGACTTCGTTCACGACTGGCTTGGTGACGACGTGGTTGACTTCCTGTTTGAGGAGTTGATTGTTTCTTTTTGCGCGAGGTTGCCCTTTCTTTGCGCTGATTATAGACACATGTATTTAGATAAAAGTTAACAAGATCTCTAATTACAGTAAATAAATTATGAGCCCAAGAAATTAAAAACTAACCATTTCCGCTTGCTTCCTTCTAAAACAAGTCTTGATGTTGTGTCCATCTTCGCCACATTTTGAACATTTTGTAATAACAAATGTTCTTGACATCCTGGTTGCTCCCGGTCGAATAACTTCGTCGTGTTCGACTCTTCTAACTTTTTTGGGTCTTCCAGGCTCTGCTCTGTCTGGTGGCATTTCCATTGGTTGAAGTCCGGTCTTGGGCCATTGTTCAATCGGGTTCAGTGGGTTTATTTTGTGCTTGTGAGTAGCAACATACACATGCTTGTAGTACCACTCACTGACATATTTAACAGGGTCTTCTTGCCTTTGCTAGATGCAGCTTATAGCATGCGAACACGGAATACCTGACACAATTGTATTGTTAGAGAGACATAAAGTATTGTTTGTTAGCTATGTACATTGCAAAGAATTGTTAATACTTGAGAGGTTCTATTGTTTGCAAGAACAAGTCTTGTCACTGAGATTAACCGCGTACATCGACCCGTACATGTTAGTCACCTGGTAATCTGAATCACCGGCCCACTTTGCAATGTTTTCAGCGCTCTTCAGTTTGTTCTTCTCAAGAATTTCTGAGATCCTTGGCCCTATATCACCATGCCATCTATCCACTGCAAGTCTTTGTTTTGTGAACTGCTGCAAGATGTACATTCTTATCCTTTCTAGCATAGACAATATAGGCTTTTGTCTAGCTAGCAGAATAGCTCGTGTTCCATTGAAACATTCACACAGATTATTGAGGAGGATGTCACACTTGATAGCAGTTCGGAAGTTGCATCTAGCACGGTGTTGAGGCTCCTTCTCCATTAATCACTCATACGCCTTCTCGTCCTCGGCTTTTATGAAGTCCATGTTAGTCTGAAAACCATGAGTTGAGTATGCTTGAGCAGCTGCCATCATTGTGACCTTCATAAATTGTCCCTTGAAGACCTGTACATTACAAAAAAGAACGAGATGTAATATAACGGCATGTTGATTTTTGCTAGGTATTTTTTTAGTAAACAGCTTAGGCTCCATACAGCATGACTTTATGCTTGGTTGGTCCTGGTTAAAAGCTTGTACTACAGATATTGCTGGTGTCACTATTTGTTTAAAAAAATTACCATGTCCATCAGAGACCAAAATAATATAATTTTTTTTTCTACGTGATTATATACTTAGTGTTATATATGTGATCATATCATGAAGCTTTCTGAAATGTCAACCGTGTGAATTTCAGGACAATAATACAGAAAAAAAAAAAAAATTGTTATGCATGTCTACTACATTGCTATTATTTCTATTTGATTGATAAAGCTTATTTACTCACGAAAGCCATGTCGTTGATAAGTTTATTATTTGAAGTGAAACCATCTGTGTCAACAAGTTTGAATTTACAGAGTCTCTGGGGAAGTCGGAATAGGAGAGCACTCATCTTGGGGTGGGCTTACTACTTAGATGCTTTCAGCAGTTATCCGCTCCGCACTTGGCTACCCAACGTTTACCGTGGGCACTTCTGGAAAAAAAAAAGATATAATTATAAATAAGGTGGAACAATAAATATCCCACGACTTTTAAATTTTGACCACGAATAGGAAATTCAAGTGTAATAACTCTCTTTTCTTACTTTGTCACGATAGGATGAGCTGCAACAACTTGTGCAATCTAATCTGTTTGGTGGTGTGAGATCTTTTCTATGTAGTAAATCTATTGGTTTTAAATCCTTTGTTCCATAAACAAATCACCAAAAAAATATGTGGTTTTGAAACCTGTTTTTCCAAAAAAAATCACCAATAAATAAAGCCATCACAGATTTTTTACCATGACAGAATTTTTACCTTTGTAAAGTTGCTTTGAAGATGTCTTGCGCAATGCCTATGCTCAGCCGGCTCTGATCCTTCGTCCCAAAGTCCGTTCAAAGCTTCTTTAAGCCCTTTTTGTTTGTCCATGATAAATGTCCAATGCAATCCATTCCTAATACTGATATCCTCTCTCAGAATATTCAAAAACCATGACCACGATGCTTTTCCCTCGGACTCAACCACAACAAAGGCAATCGGGAACATGCTATTATTTGCATCTATACCAATTGCGCTAAGTAGCTGCCCTGTGTGATGTCCCTTAATATGGCACCCATATAGACCTATGAGCGGCCTACACGATCGGAAACCTTCCTTACACCCGACATAGCAAATGTACATTCGCTTAAAGATTGGTTTACCTTCCGAATCATGATCGCACTCAAACTCAACCGCCGATCCAGGATTTGTTCGCTTGATTTCAGCTCCATAACTCCACAAAGCACCGTATTGTTCCTTATAGGACCCTTCTATGATTTTCTCAGCAAACTTCCTTGCCCTATACGCCTTCATATACGAATAGTCCAAACTATAGTCGTTTTGGACTTTATTCATGAACTGTGGTGCCGACCAGGAATCACTGTCTTTAAAATACTGCATATATTTGTTCTCTAGCCACTTGGAAGTAGCAAACTTATTCTTGTTCGTCCTCGCACATGTGTGCTCCGGCTGATATGTCTTGATCACAAATGAGTTTGTTTTTCCAAGATACGATGCATAGCAAACCCACTTACATTTCGAATCCTTACATTCGGCTCGAACCCTGGTTGAGTCATTTTTCTTAAAGAAAATTTCTTTCCCAGCAGCTATGGCATACTCTCTCATTGCTTCTCTAAAAACCTTTGGACTGGGAAATACTAAACCCAACTTCAGAGTTGGATTTCTCATATCTGTCTCAACATTGAATTCCCGAAATGTTGGCAACTTCTTTTTCGGATTCTGGCCCTTTGTCAATATACCGGCTCTCTTTTTTGTCACTTCTTCTGCCTCACTTGAAGATGAGCTATGCCTACCACCAATGTCGCATTCATCGCCATACTCACTGCCAGATTCCGGTAAGCCTTCTTCGTCACTAACTACGTCCTTTCCTTTCTTCTAAAGCTTCCTCAAACCAACGTCTACGATATCACCATCGACGTGAACATCATCCTCACTCAGCTCGTACCTACTATCTTGTATTGCATTTGTTTCATCTTCAACAGCAGCTCTCTCATCTTCTTCCTCAGATATTGCTTCATCTTCTTCATCAGCGTCGTCGCCATCTTCTTCATCAACTATTGCTTCATCTTCTTCAGCAGCTGTTTCGTCTACCGCGTCTGGGTTGTCTTCTTCTTCTTCTTGAACTGCAGGTGCTTCAACATCATCTAGGTCGTCTTCTTCTTCTTCTTGAACTGCAGGTGCTTCAACATCTTGCTCTTCTACCGCATCTGGGTCGTCTTCTTTTTCTTCTTCTTGAACTGTAGGTGCTTCATCTTCAATTGTACGTGTTTGACATTCATAACTAATTTCCAGTGGTGGTGCACTAGGAAAAACTGGAGCATTTATCGGGTGCTCACGGTACACATCAACTTCCCTTGACATTTGCATCTTCTCAGCACATATGCGGTATAGCTCACTGTCAGTTCCAAGTAGATCATAGTTAATCTCGTCTTTTCCTTTCAGATAATACAAAGGCACGCAGCTATAAACCATCAACTTTTTCACAATTTCATCCAACACCAACAACGACATCTCGTCCAAATCACAGTGATCAGCATGATCAATTTTGCCACAAATGTATGCCATACGACCATTCTCGTAAGACATGGACCCGCCGTGGTGAAACTTTAAGGTAAACTTCGTAGAAGACGGATCTGCAATAATCAAAACAAAACAAAACCAAACCACTATTTAATACCTACCAACCATTAAAACAGAAAAAATTAAATAAAAAGGAACAAATCTGAATACAACAAGAAATATTTAATCCTACTTAATATTCCTAACCCAGACAAAAAGGGACAATAACAGACGACACTAACAGACATATGGGACCAAACAGACGAGACTAACAGACATATGGGACCACAACGACAAATCTTGGTCGACTCACGTGGTCAACACTTTACAACCATTATAAATTCAAGATTTAAATATTCTTTACCATAAGTAGGGGCTTTGTGCTCGGGTATAACTGATTTAAAAGCTGAGGCTCTCTCCGCTGCTTTTTTCTTCGATTTCATCTTCGCCGTCGCAGGTGTCTCATAGGGAATTTCATCTTCGACGTTGCAGGACTCTTCATTACAGATTTCATCTTCTTTTTCTTCGCTGGAGATTTCGCTTTCATTTTCGCGATTTGAGATTTTCGCGTGTTTTAGGGTTTCAGAGGATTTGGGATTTTTCGTTTTCATTAGATACTAAATTATGCAATGACCATAATACCCAAATCAGAGAGTGCACGTGACCAACACATGATTAAAAATTTAACAGCCGTTCAAAAAAATAAACGGAAGGACTGAATTTGTAAGAAATTCGAAGTTTAAGACCACTGATGCGAGATAAAAAAAAAAGTAGGAATGAGTTTGTTAAGTGGTCAAGAGTCCAGGGGCATTTAAATAATTTATCCTATTATTTACATACGAATAGTAAACTAAGCTAAAAGAAGCAAGGAGAGATAAAAGAGAAAATTAATAAATTTAAAAGAAAAATAGACACTTCCCGTCACCAGTAATCGTCGGAGAACAAATAAATGTAACGGTCACAAATAATAATTTGATAATAAGTCTTTCCTCTTAACATTTTTTTATGCTATGGTAGCTATCGCATAAAAATATGGGTTGCTTTTACGTAGAGATTACTTTTATTTTCATTTTTTAGTTTTGAAAAAACCTATCGAGTTATTGAAAAACCATTTTTTCTCTTCTTAAATCCATCACATATATTTCATTGCAGAAGTTGAAATGCAGCAAAACTGTGAACATCGAGATACTATACAACTTACAAGGAACTAGTGAATCGATATACAGCAAAATATATCATAAATAAGAAGAAGATTTTGCATCCTCCAAGGCGATAAGATTAAGATCATGTAAGTTGTATTTATCTTGATGAAACCAATAGAAAAAAGTAGTCTGAGCAAAAAAAAAATGGCCAATAGAAACAAGTAATTAAGTCCTCGAGAAATGAGGTAAGATTACACAAAACAGACAAACACACAAAAACTTGGGGCTTTTTGGTACACTGCTCGTTAAAATTAATACCATATTTTAATTAAGATTAAAATCAAAATAAAAAATTGAACGTAATATCATATATTCTCTTCGAAAATTGGGAGATGGACAAAACTGGGACTAAATGTAAGTGGGTTTACATTTTTCTATAAAAATAAAAATTTACCAATCAAGGAGTGTGGTCACTGTGAGAGAAATAAATTCAAGAGTCTTAGAAACATTGAGTAATTTATAATTCCCATGTTTATAGTTCGTGATTTAAATATTAATAACTGTTCAGAAATAATATATATGTATATATAAATTAAACATAAAATAAAAATATATTGTGTTCTATAACTATAATTGAAACTAAATTATGGTACTTTATATAAGTAGTGCAAAAACTGTTGTAAACTATTTAATTTAAATAGTACATATTTTGAATACCGATGCTATAACAGTACTTACATAAAATGTAAATTATAATTTTATTCATTATTATTAATTATAATATTTGCACTATATAATAAATAGTCAAATAGATAGAAATATATTTATTTTCATTTAAATAAATTTAAGTTTAAGTAGTTTTCATGTATTTATGAGGAAACTATTTCAAATAGTAGAATGACTACCCTCAATCAATCTAATAGTTCAATTATTCAAGTATAAATAATTTATTTCAACTCATGCTAATGTCTCACATAACATAAAGCATTTAAATTATTGGCTATTATCTGAATTATTAGAAACACAGACTATAATTTTAACAGAAGAGGGTCTAAAATGATTTTATGTATCTTTTTATTTAATTCAGTTAGTTTAAAACAAAAATATGATTACTGAATTAAATGAGTTTAAAATGGTTCGTAACTCTAATTGTTTAATGTAGCTTTATAGTACCCCCTCATAAAAAAAATGTAGCTGCAATAATAATAAAAAAAAAATGGTAAATATTGTTGATGTCGATTTCGGGATCGTAAAAAATCAAAAATTATAATATGATATATATTCAATTTATTTAAATATGGGTCTCAGAAGACTTCGTATAAGAAACAAATATTTTAACTAGAAGAAAAAGAAATAAATAAGGACGGGCAAAAGAATAACAATATCTTTATTGATGAACGAGTAAATTACAAATGGGCGAAGTGCCGAGATCGAGATGGCAAATTCAACAAAGATCAAAGAATTCGAATACAGATGTTAAGGATTGAGTCTTCGCTTATACGTGCGTCAAAATGAATACAACAGTTGCTATTTATAGGCGAAGAAATGATCATCTCTTGGACACGTGTTGATCAGCTCGCCCTCACCACGTCACAGGTCGGTCAATTCTCAGATCCGGTCTTCTCAGCGATTACTCAGCTTGACCACGAATTCGCTACTCAACTAGTTCAATGCGGGCGATCTGTTCTATTCGGCGACCTGGGCTTAGGCTCCTTGCTCGGAGCCGGGCTGAATCATTTATTGGGCTTTGGCCGAACCAAGGCCCAATAAATAATAAATATTTAAAAATTTTATACCCCCACAATTAGCCCCCAAATATTTCCAAAATATTCCGAATATTTTGAAAATATTTACCGCGGAGAATTCGAACTACCTCGAATTTAAAGAGGGAAATTAAATATTTTTTGACACGTGGCATCGCATGGAGACGCGTTTCTTAACACGTGGCGCGATATGATCGCACTTCAAAAGTCGAAGTCAAAGAGTCGTGAGCGTCTGTTGATATCTTCGAAGATATCAAGGGAATATTTTCGATTTGATTCGATTTTATTCGAAATCATTAGATTTTCACGGGATTCGGTTAAACATAGAGTTGTATAAATAAGCGCACCGAAGAATCACTTTCTCTCATTTATATTCTTGTCATTCGCGGTAAAAGGTAATTCTTTCTTTTCTCTCTTATTTCGAACTCAAGTTCTCTCTCTAAGTTCTTTGAATTTATCTAGACTTCGGATGTTTTTCGTTCTCAGTTCGACTAGCGAACTCAAACAAGTTCATACCTTTACACACTTCGTCCTTAAAAATTTTCAATTTAGATGTCGAGCTCAGGACTTCGTCCATCGGGGTCTCAACCCTTCGGAAACGAAGATAGTCTTTTATCTTCGGCCGTAACCTCTGTTGATTTAAGGGGTATTCGTGAGAAATATCAAATACCTTCATAAATCAAAATCCTTATTCCCCCTCCCGGAGCCACTGCTGACACCATCGTAGAGGGCTTCTATTGTATATATGAGATTTGGTTAGAGAAGTGCGGGCTAAGGTTTCCTATCCATCCTCTTATGTTCGACTTCGTCGAGACACTCGGGTTGACCCTGCCTCAGATGTGTCCGAACTTTGTCACAATGGTATTAGGTCTGATAGTTGTGGCCCACGAACAAGACGTCGAGCTCACGATCTCAAGTGTTTCTATCTTTGTGTTGTCAAAACGAACTCGAAACACGATCCGAAGTGTTTCTATCTTTCAAATGCCGCAGGCAAAGGAGTGATCTCGGGCCTGCCTTCGAAGGACAAGTACTGGGGGAGGCGATATTTTTACTTTGCCATCAACGAGTATTCCCTCGAGAACCGAGCTCGTTCTTTCTCGTTGAAGTGGGCGAGCTCGCCGAGTATGCTTGAATTTATTCTTTTATCCTTACTATTTTTGTGGTTAGCAAAGTAGGCTAACGTTTATCTGTTTAATTTTTTAGAAAAGATCTGGGCGCCATCTCACGGAGAAGAGTTCGCCAAGAAGCTTTCAAAGTTGCAAGAAGGTCTCAGAGAGTGGTCGAGCTTCACCTGGTACCGATTTACTTCGGCCAAGCTTTGGCCGTACCCCCCGACAGTTTCAGAAGGAGACTTCGAAGAAGGTTTGCTCATCCCTCCCTTTTTTTGTCATATATATATATATATGTGTGTGTGTGTGTGTGTGTGTGTTTTTTCCATTTTTGGCTAAGTCTCTTTTTCTTTACGACGATGGTATTTGCTAACTAATCCGGATATTTAACTTCGCGGATTGAATCAGCTTTGAGGAGTCTTTCAACTTTGTCGTTGATCATTGATGCTCTGTCGGGACCGAGCTTGCGTCTCTTTTGTTTTACTGGTTTGAAACTAGGATCAACGTTAAGTTGGTGAGATGTAACGTCGATACTAATCCCAGCATATCTTCTGTCGTCCAGGCGAAGGTAGATTTGTTTCGTTTTAGGAAACAAATCAGCTCTCGCCGTATACTTCCTTTGAGCTCGGCTCCGATCCGTACCCACTTAGAGGGGTCGAGGCCGTCGAGCTGTATTTGTACTTTCATCTCAGTACTTAGCTGACTCGTTTAATTTAGAGCTTTTTTAGCTAGCTCTACGTTCATTAATTGCTATTGTTTTTCGTTGGCCTCTTTAGCATTTTGCTTATGGCTAGTGAGATAGCAGCTACGGGAGATTGTCTGGTTCCCTCTGATCTCTCCTATCCCTCCAGGCGTAGGAAATCAAATATACTGATGAAATGTTGAGGGAACGGTCTTCACCCTATGTATCCATGGTCGTCCCAAGATGATGTTATAGGGGGAGAGACATTCCAGAACCTGGAATTCAACTATCTTGTTTATCCCGTTTGTCTTTACGGGCAACTTAATGGTCCCTTGTGATGGAGTAATCGGTCCATTGAAACCTGTTAATTGGGTTTGTTCCCTCTCGATCTTGGACTCTTCAATCCCCATCCTTGTGAAGGTGTCTTTGAATATCAGATCTACAGAGCTTCCTCCATCGATCAGGACCCGGGCGACCTCGCAGTTAGACACGTCGATCGTTATCACGAGTGCGTCATCGTGCGGGTCTGTTGCCCCCGAGACTTCTTTTTCGGAGAACGAGATTTGAACATCCTGTTTTGCTCCAATCTTGGTGGTCTTATTCATCAGCTGAAGCTGATGAGCTTTAATCGAGTTGACAGAGCTGTTGCAAAATTTTGAACCGCCCATTATGAAGTTCACTCGATGTTTTGCGGTGGTCGACGGGGAACCAGGTTCCCCTTCGTCGGTGGGCCTAGATCTCTTAAGGGAGGGGTTACCCTTCCCTAGGTTGCTGCTGAAGGCCTTCTTTTTTGGGCGGGGGACCCAAATCGACGTTTTTTAGTTCCCCATTTGCATATTTTTCGGCCAAGACTTTGCGCATAGTTTCGCAATTTATCGTGGCGTGGCCATTGGTCTAATGAAAATCGCAGAACGCGTTCGGGTCCCTTGTCCACTTTTTCGCTTTGGGACCTGCCTCCTTGCTTTCATCTCCTATGTTGAAAGCGAAACCCGGAGGGGCGTGCTGCTTTCTGACTTGTGGTCCGGCCTCCTGGGGGTTAGGCCTTAGGGGGTTACCCCCAACGTTTGCGGGCCGCACCCATGTGTTCCCATGTGACTTCTTTTCGGTCGTACGCTGTTTCGCTAAGGAGGCGAATTCCTCCTCGGCCCTAGCATAGTATGCGGCCTTGTGGATCATGTCTTCTAGTGTAAGGGGGCGGTTTACAGTCATTTCTAGATTGAATCTCGATTCATGCCACAGAATGTTCCTTAGAGAGGTTATGGCAGATCCGGGATAAACGTTAGAGATTTTTTAGAGAACGTCCTTGTAACGGACCATGTAGTCCTTCAAGGACTCGTTCTCCTTCTGCTGGACCCCCCCACAGATCTGCTATCGTGTGTTCATCCTCTACGAACATTGAATAATGTTTTAGGAATAGTGTTGATAGTTTGGGAAAACTATCAATAGAGTTAGGCTCAAGTCTGGAGAACCACTCCAAAGCAGCTCCAAACAGGCTTTCAGCGAACAGTTGGCAGTACCCCGCCTCTTGTTCTCTCTTTGTCATCATAGCCCATCCCATTGCAATTCGGAAGGACATGATATAAGCCTTCGGATTCGACGTTCCATTGTACCGAGGAAGGCGGACCTTCCCAGCGTCACCGATGAACACGCCGGTGATGTTTTTAGCGAAAAGAGTCATTCTCGTTTCTGCAACGAGTCGGTCTATTTTGGGAGCCGAGCTGGTCCCACTGTGAAATTTTGAGTGGACTGCTCTCAGTTCGGCCGTCACCGATTCCTTGAATCTTTCAAACTCAGTCATACTGGGTTCACCCTCTTGAGAGGGGCGAAGTCCCGTGCGCACTGGGGTGACTATAGTGACTTCGGTCTGATTGTAAGTATCTGGTTCTGCCGCCAAAATATTGGGGGTGAACATCCAAGAGGTCGTCGAAGGGCGAGGTCCGAAACTTGCTGGGAAGGATCCAGGTGGTGCTCTTGCCGGCGGGGGCGGGGGCAGTCCGGCTGGATCGATCGTAGCTTCAGTGGCGGCCTCTTCTGCAGTCCCTCCGAGCTGGGAGCTCGGACCAGGGGACTGATCTATCCCTTGGGAGACCTTGATCCCGGTGAAATCCAGACGATTTTCAAGCTCATAATTTTAAATACATGTACATGCATATCTTTGAACATAGCTCTGATACCATTTGTTGGAATTGATCTAGGGTTTAAGAAAAAGTTTAACGCTTCAGTAAGCGCCGGAATTTTAAAAATTTTCTTGTAACAAGTAAAACCATTTTACTAACCTAGACAAAGAGCAAGCACATGTAAATAAAAACTAATATGAGCATTAAAGATTACTAACCTTTTAGAAGCTTGAACGTTGAGAAGCTTGTGGAAAAGGTTGCAACATTCGTCTCCCCTCGCAGCACGTCTCTCTTCCTTCCTCGGCAACTCGAGTAACCACGAAAGTTTCTATCACTAAATCACTCGAGAGAAAAAAGGAATTAGTGTGTGGGCACTTTTAAACACTACGACTTAATAACAAGTCTTAAAGTCGAAGAGCTAAAACACTAGGTCAAATGAGGACCTAGGTGCCAAAACCAAAAACGAAATTGAATAGAAAGAGAGAGAGAGGAGTCGGTCAAGTCTAGAGAGAGAAGCTCTCAAATCTCTAAAACTTGGATGAATGAAATGAGGATAATAAGGCTCCTATTTATAGGGGAGGTCTCACCTTCAATAAGGTAGTTTCTTCTTCTATAGAATATCACATATTCATGAGCAAATATTGCCTTATTCCCTCATGAGTCACACGGCCAAGGCAGCCTTCTAGAAGGCTTGGATTTGTTTCCTTTTTTGTTCCTTGCCTTGCCTTTGACTCTCTTGGCCGAAATTCCCTTATGCATGCATGGGAAATTTGTTTCCTCTTTTTCTTTTGGCAAGTATCTTGATACATTTATGCACAAAATATTCTCTCTTTTCCCTTGGGTAGTAGGCGCTCAACATCATCTAGAAAAGGCTTCTAGAAGCTTTTCCATTTGTTCATAACAACATGAAAAATGCCCATTAAGAATTTTCAATAAAATTATTATGAAATGAAATTAATCCACAAGGCCCAATAAAACTAATATTGGCCGAGTGATGCATGTCATCAAATGATCATGTCAAAAAATTTATTGACATTCATTTCATCATATGTCTCAAAAGACAAAAATATCCTTTTGACAATTTTCGTAAAACTTATCTCGTTTTTGTTTTGACTTAGCTTCTAGTTTAACTATTCCTACTCGATGTGATTCGTGACAGTGACCTCATGGACCCAAACGAACAAAGCTTGAACTAAACACTTGGACTCAAAAGTTCACAAACATTTTCCAAGTTTAGTTTAATGTCAACTGACTCCACTAAAGAGTTGACATTGAAAATCTCTCGGTTCAAATGAATTTATTTTCTACTCAAGAATTCAACCAAATTATGATGAGCGGATCAACTGAATATTATCTATGTTTACCCTTCATGAATATCATCAGCTAGTCGGGATTTACAAAATTACCATTTTACCCTTCTAGCTGTTATTTCCTCAACTCCTTTGTCGCTTGTGAATAAGTTAGAAACAATGTATTGACGACGAGCTAACAAGTCACATTGTTTCATCCAAAAGAGTCAAGACTCAATTTGGACACTGGCCAATTCATTTATTCACACTCCAAGGAACAAAGCATGAGGTGATATACATTGCATTTCAGCAATCTTGTACATGAATTCCATATCTATGAGAACATCATAAAGTTACTCATGACATCTTCACAACTTAGTACTTCACCAATAGGTCCTATTCGGAATCACATAGTGAGTCCGAACTCTGACTTTCTCAAATGAGAATACGTAAGCTGTGAAATGGCATGTCTCATTTCAGGATTAAGGTAAGCATGATGCAATTCATACGTAGTGACTTCGAGACATAAGAGGTTAAATGATTTGTTCTTATCTTGTGTCTAGAAGTGCACTGGTCAATTCAGTACCTTCGGAAGATACCTAGAAGAACTATAGAGTCTCCAACTCTCAATGCCCCATAACCAGACATCATAGATTCTCCTAACAATCGTACTGAGGTCAATAGTCCTTTGACCCTTAGATTGCGAATATATCGCTTTAAGCAAACTACATAGAGTTTGTTCATGCAAATCTACATTTGTCTCTTCGTAAGTTGTTAAGTTTGTTTATGGACTAAAGACTGATGTTTTATCATAAAGCTTCAAACAGACGAGGAAGAATGAATGAACGTTTCAACTTTTTATTAATGAATAAGCAATTACAAGCAAGAGTCTTCGTGAGACTTTATTACATCAAATGTACAAAATAAAGACTACAACTCTTCTTGTGGGCACCATTGACAACAATCTAACCGAGCATTAAGAATCCGGTTGGTTTCTTCCTGACTTTCTATTTTTTTTTTGTTCAGCATATCCAGGAATCCCCTGATCCCCGGAGGGATTTTCTCTCCTGATTCATGATGAGTCGGGGTGGAAGACATGGTGTTTCTTTCCTGGTGAACTTGCTTCTTTCGAGGTTGGTCTTTCTGAAATTTCCCACAGATGACGCCAAATTGTTGATGATGATTTCGGGATCGTCAACAATCACAAAGTATAATATGATATATATTCAATTTATTTAAATATGGGTCTCAGAAGACTTCGTGTAAGAAACAAATATTTTAACTAGAAGAAATGAATAAGGACGGGCAAAAGAATAACAATATCTTTATTGATGAACGAGTAAATTAAAAATGGACGAAGTGCCGAGGTCGAGATGGCGAACTCAACAAAGATCAAAGAATTCGAATACAGATGTTAAGGATTGAGTCTTCGCTTCTTCAAAATGAATACAACAGTTGCTATTTATAGGCGAAGAAATGATCATCTCTTGGACACGTGTTGATCAGCTCGCCCTCGTCACATCACAGGTCGGTCAATTCTCAGATCCGGTCTTCTCGGCGATTACTCAGCTTGACCACGACTTCGCTACTCGATTGGCTCAACACGGGCGATCTGTTCTCTTTAGCGACCTGGGCTTGGGCTCCTTGCTCGGAGCCGAGTTGAATCATTTATTGGACTTTGACCGAACCAAGGTCCAATAAATAATAAATATTTAAATTTTATACCCCCACAAATATCCAACTAAAAAGTTTGAAATTTCTATATAGCCAACGTTTCGTAAATCTTAAGTAAATAGACATAAATATAACGTGGCCTAATAAATAGAAGTGACTATTTACCTAATATTTACGTCTGTAAATATATAAAAATGGCTATTTAGCAATGTCAAACTATAAATGTGGTTATTTACTTCATAAACCCTAAAAAAAATTGGCACTTTACCATGTAAACGCAATTTTGAATGATGCATACCTCTCTAAACAAAATGCGTACTTTTTTTTTCATTTCTCAAAAACTACATAAATCTAGTTAATCAATTTATTTTGAAAATCTACTTAATCCATTAATAACATGCCAAACATACTCTTAGCCATTGTTTGACGATTTAGCTTCAATGGAGAAAATAATATTTTAAGGATTATCTTAAGGAGTGAGGATTTTTTTTTCAAAATGAGAGAGAGAGAGAGAGAAAAGGAGATGGAACATGAGAAGGGTAGTGTCCATCCTAGTCTAGAATTTAGAGGTTATTCTATTTGAAGGAGCACACAAGCTCTTACAACAAATTATTTAAACTCATTTAAAATGATTGAATTCAATCTTAAACTTGATAAATAATTTTCTACACGATATTTTAGTTGGTTGAATCTTGAATGCCGCCTTCATGACTGTCAAAGAACAATACAAAGACCAAACAAAGATCCAATATATGCAAGTTGGATGAATTATTAAGGAATAAGCTATTATAGCAGCCCCATTGGCGATCGAATCATCACACGGGTATAATGGTGTTTTGATTATACAATAACTTATATACTGATAAGGATTTTCGGAGATAATTTTAAAAAAAATTACGGACGGTTATGTTTTGAAAGAAAAACTATCAATTATATGTTGAAAAGGGTGTCTCACTTGTTGATGACCTCTATCCGTGAAACACAACCATTTAATGTCAAAGCTGAAAACCACGTAATCTAGAGACTTATATTGGTTCAATCTAAAAGCACTCTCCAAAATAAACTTTTTTTTTAACTGACATAATAGAATCAACGGAAAAACCAGACGAAATCACATTATTTTGTCACTACTAGTTAAGACAAATGTTCCAAATTCTCTCTTTTTAGGCTTTTATAGCTATACCAGTGGTTTAGGTCGATCGTCTTTCATCACCGCTGGTGATCCTCGAATGTATTAGTTTATCAATGAAAATCTCATTGTATTATAAAAGAGGCAATGAATTGTTCGAAGTTTAATGTGGCTCTCACATGATGTGCTTCCGATTCTTGTATTCAATTATTATTATTATTTTGAGATGTACAACGTTTTTACTCATAGAAGTTATACTCGTCATTTAAGAAATAAATTGAGCTTGTTTTATATAATGAAAAATGATGACTCTCTAAATACCTCTAATTTTCAATTATTTCATAAATACTTTATTGAAACTATTTATACTGGAATAGGCCAGAGATCTTAATTATCTATAACTACTAAGCCATAGCGAATTCCCTTCTATTAATGGGCAAACTTCAGTGTACATACAATTTTTTGATTTAAATCCGCATTTAAAATTTTATTATTATAATAAAGCGAATAATAATATTAGAATCATATAATGGTTAAAATATATTAAAGTTAATTCAGTTCATTAACAAAATCTCTTTTACTAGGGACTGAAAAAAAATAAAAATAACCATAAACAAATAAAATGAGAAATGACAAATCATAGGTTTAACTATTGAAGGACACTTGATATTAGGTCCGTCAATCGAAGTGTAACCATTGTGGAAAGGTGTTTGCTTGCAATTCAAAGAGAAATGGGACATCTTCAGCTCGAAGCCACATGTATTCGTGTTCCCAAAACCCACACTTTCATAGAGAAAAAAGGCAAAGAACTTTGGATTTGCTCAAGAAAAGTGGTGAAGAAGATAATGAGTTAAAAGTTGTGTCATGGTCAAAGGAGAGATTCAGACGTGCGTTAGCCATCTATATACTATTAGATAGGGGTGTTCATCAAAACCACCAAACCGAACAACTCGATCATCCAAACTAAACCGCACTCTTTCTTAAACCGCCCCATTAAAACCCGATGAAGTTTGGGTTGTAACTAACCCAAACCGTAATTTTTTCGGGTTGGTTTGGTTTTTTATAGTCGTGAGATTGGGTTGAACCAAACCAACCCGATAGTGTTAATTATTTAAATTTTGTAAGATTACAAATATTTTATATGTACTATTGTTAAAAATATATATATATTTTTTTAAATAATATTATAATTAAATAAAAAATACTCAGTATTATACTTTATTATTTACGACTACATGAAAACAATTGGTAATTAAAAATATGCGTAATTTTTATTTTAATACGTAAATTTTTTAAAGATAAGTAAAATTTTAATTTTATTTGACAAAACATTCTAGATATAATATACGTATATGATTTTCATTCGAGTTATAAAGTCATTTGTCGATAATTATAATCCGAGAAAACCAACCCAAACCAACCCGATTATTTTCGAGTTGGTTTGGTTTGGTTTTACATTTCGATTGGGTTGGTTTGGGTTTTAAAATTAAAAAATTAGTTATAGCGGTTCGGGTTGGTAAAACATGAAAAAATCGACTAACCCAACCCGATTACACCCCTATAGTATTAGATGAGCTTCCATTTAGACATGTCGAAGGTGAAGGTTTTCGGCAATATTCGTCGTATTTGTGTCCAAAGTTTCAAGCTCCATCAAGGGTCACTGTTGCGCGAGATATTTACAAGCTTTTTTGGAGGAAAAAGTGAAGTTGAAGGAGGAGTTGCGTCAACAACGAATTGCCATAACAACGGACACATGGACGTCAATTCAAAACATCAACTATATGTGCGTAACGGCTCACTGGATCAGCAAAGAATGGGTGTTGAAGAAGAGGATCATTTCGTTTTCTCAAATCTCTAGCCACAAAGGAGTATCCATCACTAATGAATTGCTCGCTTGCTTCAACGATTAGGGGCTATCAAATATACTCTCAATTACGATGGACAATGCTTCCTCGAATGACACAGCCATAAAGAAGTTAAAGAAAAAAGGTTAAAGATAGGCCGAAGTTCCTACTTTTAAATGGGGAGTGGTTGCACATAAGATGTGCATGTTACATACTCAACTTGGTGGTCACGGATGGCTTGAAAGAGTTGGCAGCTTCTATTGCCTCCATCCGAGCTGCCGTTCGATACGTAAGATCTTCTCCGACACGGTTAGCCAAGTTCAAAGAAGTGGCGGAAAATGAACAAATCATATCATCGGCTCTTCTATCTTTAGATGTCTCTACACGATGGAACTCGACTTATTTGATATTGGAGGCTGCTGTGAAGTATCAAAAAGCATTTAATGCTTTGGAGGACGATCTTCATTATCAGAATGATTTTGAAGAGTCAATCGACGGCGCACCAAATGAGAGTGATTGGAAAAATGCAAAGGCATTCGAGGGTTTTTTGCGAAGCTTTTATGAGCTAACTCTACAGTTTAGTGGGTCATTGTATCTCACCTCCAACCGCTACTTGATTGATATTGTTCAAGCAAAAGAATACTTGAGCAAGCTTTCCAAATCTTATGATCGTGTAGTGTGTGGCATGGCACAAAATATGAAAGCGAAATATGACAAATATTGGGGGAGGCCTGAAAAGATGAATCGTTTGTTGTTTGTTGCGGTTATTCTAGACCCAAGGTAAATCTTATATACACTATTCAAATTATTTTCTTATAAATGTTGCTGGATTTTAACTATAGTTTGCTCTACCACACACTTACAGGTATAAGCTCGATAACATTGAGCATATTTCACACTATCTATTCTCGGATGAAAAAGAAGAAAATTCAATATCAATAGTGAAGATGGCCGATGCCGTTTTCCGTCAAATGTACGAAGCCTATGTCATTGAGGAAAGTCCTTCAACAACACCAAAGTTTCCAATGTCGAAGACGGCTACAAGTACTACTTCTATCCGTTTATGCACAACCGAATCTCATGATGCGTTCGTGAAGAAAAAATACAACCAAAATGTGGACGAGAAAGAAACGAAGTTGATAAGTACTTGATTGAAGATTGTGAAGAGTTATTGGGAGGAGATGTAGATAATTACTTTGATTTGTTGGGATGGTGGAAGATCAATTCAATCAAGTATCCCGTTTTATCGTGCATGGCTAAAGATGTTCTTGCTGCCCCGGTGTCAACAGTCGCGTCTGAATCGGCATTCTCCGCAAGTGGTCGTATTCTAGACCCTTTTCGAAGCTCGTTATCTCCAAAAATGGTGGAAGCTTTGATTTGTACCAAAAGTTGGTTGAGTTCTTACAAAGATCCCGTGGTCTTGCGGGAATACATGGACGAAGTGGAGGCTTTCAACGATTCAAAACAAGTTGTTACCGGTAAGTTTTTATTTTATTACTAATCACTTTATTATATGCATAACCTTGTTTATTCTAACTTTTATTATTTTATTTTAGATGATGGTGAATTTATAGAAACCGAAACGTCTCAACAAACATTTGAAAGTGCAAATTGATCAAGAATTTAAAGGTATTTCTTAATCCTTGACTTACTTGCTATGTTGATCATGACTCTATTGGATAAAAGTGCAAATTGTAGACGTGATCATGACCCATTTGAAAGTGGAAATTAATCATGACTCTGTTGGATAAAAGATGGACTTGAATTATGCTAATTTTTTTTTGCTCAAGGTAATTATGCTATATGACTCTGTTGGATACTTGTTCAGTTATTCGTATGTACTAATTGGAACTTATGATTTTGTTGGATACTATATGTAGGTGTTTGTTTGCAATTGGAAGTTATGGAAGATGAAGTAGAGAGAATTGTCAATTTAAAGTAGAGGAACCATGAATGATGTTTTTTTCAAGTGATGCATATGACATGTGATATGCTTTTTATGCTTTTTTTATATTGTTGGAGTTTTTACTCTTTTAATTGATTTTTGGATGATTGTAAAATCTTTAAAACTGATTTTCGGATGAGTAGAACTCATACTTTGTTGATTTTGAACAGATTTAAAACTACAAAACAAGTAGAAAAGAGAATTAAGAACTGGTTAACCAATTTTGAAATTGGTTAACCGAATTTTTCGTTTAACCAATCCTAAACCGGTTCTAAATCTGGTTATCGGTTTTAGAAAACTGGTTAACCGAATATTCGGTCAACCGATTTTTGGTTTTGGACCAATGCGGTTCGGTCATTGGTCGAAATTTTTAAAAACCGAAAATTCGGTTTTGGTTTTCAATTTGGTCCAAAACCGAACCGAACCGAACCGATTTCACCCCTACATAAGAACCTTATTGTAAAACAGATTTTTTTTTATACATTCAAGGGTTTTATGTTCTGTAATAATAATTAACTTTCTGTTTTACTAAACAAGTGATTACGAATAAATTAAAATATATATATATATATATATATATATATATATATATATATATTTCTCTCAATCTTAAATGGTAGCATATACCAGCAATTTGTGATTTCAGAATGACCAACAAAATTAAACTTAAGAATACTCCCTTCTGATTTCAATGGAAGTATGCTGGCAAGAATTATATACAAGTGCATGTACAAATACTCGCCTTTAATGCCCATACTATAACAAAACGCAGAATAAACGGCTCTACGGACACAAACTGAAATCATACTCGAAAGAAAAACCAAAACCAGTCGCCGTGATAATGATAATACAACATAGATTACAAACGCTCAATACTCTTTTCCGTTGACAAGCTCTCAGCTTTGGCAACTAACAATCGAATGAATCAGAAACCCGATACAGACTTGATTAAAGCAAAAGCACGCTCAAAGTTGAAGGGGAAAAAATGTAACGAACCAGATAACTCAGCGATGCAACACCGTTTGAATAGCCCTCTGCTGGCTCTGAGTCAAGCTCTGTGGATTCATTAAAAGAATTTTTTTAGTAAAGAATCTAGTTATATTTTCAATCAATCAAGGTTGCTGAGATGAAACAGCACTGAAAACTATGTTCATTATCGATGAGAATTTTAACAGCTTGAGCAAAATTCAGAAAACCTGGCAGAGATGACTGAATACTAGCCCATCCGACACCGAAAATTTTACAAAGAACTCTGCAAGATAACTAGCAAGATTCATCTGATATAAAAACAAAACAAAACAAAAGATCAGCTTCAATTACATATTACGTCGTCTCTCTAAATGTTTGGGTTTTAATAAAGGTAAAGAACCTGATTAATGGGATCGGATACACTGATCAAGTCATCCTCATAACCATCGTCTTGATCCTAGGAAACAGAATGTATTAATAATATTGACGAGTGACATGACTTGAACACATAAAAGTTGCCGGTTAAGCAAAAAACCTCATTAAAAACGTTAGCCATTGCTTCGAGATGGCCATGGCTAGGCTTGCTTAGTGAGGTTATGCCGGCTGAATATAACAAGTCTTTATCTGCTTCCACATCCTCTGCATGAACTTCTTCCCAGTCACTATCCTGTAAAATGAATAAAGTCCGTGAACGTGCTTCAAGCTCTCTATCATAATCTATAAACGATAATCACATGAAAACATCACTTTAATATGATATTTTTACCTCTTCATCGCCGTCCACGACTTGTTCTTGGATTTCAACCAATGAATCTGCCAACAGACCCAAAATCTGCAACACCAAGGAAACCAAAACAGCTACTTTGTTTAAAACTCCAAGAGGTTCCATTTTCCAGCGTTCTAACCAATCTAATAATCTGATTTTTGCAATAAAGTTATAACTTTGAACCCTCAAACTGATTTTCTTTAGAAGATGAATCTAAACTTGGGATACCTTAGCAGGAAGTGGGATGACCGTCCACTGATCTGGGGCTACTTTAGCTTTAGAGCGAGTGGTTATTCCTGTTGTAGCCTTTACGAGAAGAAAGCATCAGGATTTTCAATCCACAGGCTAAAATTAGACAAAGGGGGAAATGTAAAAGAGAGATAACCTCGATTAGGTTTCCCTGAACATTAACTTTTGCAAGTTCTTGATGTCTTGTAGAAAGCAATAAAGCTAACGCACTTGTAGCCACTTTAATTTGATATGCCCCATGAATCTCCCCTGAACGCAAAGTAATAGATTAGGTGTTGAATGACTGTAAATCCAAACCTTAATTATTTATTTATTTATTTATAAGAAACAGATGTATTATTAATAAATGAGTATATCCAAACATTATCGCATCTAATATGTGTTTGGAATAACCAATTCTACCTTGTTGCTTGGTCCATTCAGACATTAAATACGCAAAAGAGTTAGCGTGACCTTCAGCTGGAATGGATACCAATAAATCGATGAACTGCTCAACATTTGGTGCACTCAAGTGGGCCTACATTTTGGATAAACCCGACATTTGATATCGATTAAAGTTCTGATGTGCATGACATCGAGTACGAGTAAAGCAGTGGAAATAGAAATTTATTTTTATCGTGGTAACTAGATTATTTTCACAAAGATACTTCTTGAAGAAAGGTTGTGTATACTGTACAAGAAATTTAAAAGCATTCAAGCTGGTGTAAAAAAATAAAAAGGTTGAAAGGGTGAAAGCATACCAGTCGAGCAAAAATGACTACCAAAGAACTTTTCAAGCCTGCAATTTGGACAGATTGCATGCGCCTGATAAGCGCAGCAGACAGGTCTCGTATATGGGGTAGCATCTGTGATGGAAAATGCAGAATAAGTTGAAGGACATAACTCCCAACAAATAGAGATCCAGAGCTTTCCAGTTCAGGATCTAGAAGCCTGCAGTCATTGGTGCAAAACAGCAATCAGAAAATGATACGGCATTTTTATTGCCTAGTCTCAAATGATTTTCAGTCTTAAAGTAGAAGCACGAAGAGGGGCAAAAAAAACCCGAAGGGAACATCTGGAAAGTTCATTAGAGATATAAATCATCAGATTGAAATGTCAAAACAAGAATTTCACAAAAGGAGCTCGTTTTTAAATAAAAAGGAAATCACTTCAGCACATTCTTACAAGTCAGTTGAAAATGTCATAAGCAGAAGCATCTAAGACTAATATAAACTTAAAACACATGGCGTTATGAACATATAGCTCCTAAGCCTGGAAAAAACAAAGTTAAAAATATGAAATTTTTACATTTGATTCTAGAATACTCACTGTTCTACTTTTTTTTGTTAAGACATTCTATTGATTCTTCTATTACTGAACAAAGAGGATTACAACCTGTTATATCCGTAGCCGAGCGGCAGGCTATCAAACAACCAGAATAGGAACGAAGGACTGAAACACGACTATCTCAAATACTAGTACCCCAACTAATTATTACCTTGAAACAACATCAAGAAAACTTCTCATCATAAATCCCGAGTCACCCCAATTCAGCATATCTTGCTTTCCCCCAGATATCAAGGCTGCTAAACATTCTGTTGCATTCTGATTGAAACATAACACAGAAATTCATTTCAACTTATTATATGTACGCAAAATACAGATATAAGAGGAGAAAGATTGATTCACGAGTAGTGGATAACCTGCATTTCACTATGATCATCTCTTTGAAGGACAACACGAATAACAGAATCAAAGCAAACATCGTAAACTGCTTTCACCACATCAGCTGGAGAATTCTGTACAAAGCTAAAACAAACATTAATCAACCATTTAAAAATGTCACTGAAAGGATAATCATGAAATGTGATTCACAACTATTATATATATATATATATATATATATATATATATATATATATATATATATATATATATATATCCTTGCCTTTAATAACATTGTCAAAAGATCCAATGACCCAGCTACTAATCCGTCAGGTTGCTGCTGGGGCTGGCAAACCACCAAATAGATATCAGAAAGAGATCCCAGAACAAAATCCTATTGTATACAAAACTAAATTTTATCCATAAGCAATAACCCGTACTTTGTTCAAGATAGGCCCAACGTAGGGTAAAATTCGAGATACCAATGGATGGATACAACCCGGAGAGTTTTTGAGTGCCTGGAGAAAATTTTCAAGAAAATAATTATCTAGTGCATTACACTAAATACATGGTAAATACAATGTCAATAACAGTATTATTTATCCTTGATAAAATTCATGAGTTAGAAATTTAAAAGCAACGTATATTATTCTAAACAATTAATTTTAAATAGAATCCACTTCATACTGTTGTGTCAATGTGGAACGCATGATCTACAAATCAGGGGAACAAGAATAAAGTCCCTATCATTACCTCCAGAACCTCAGCTGCGTCAATACTGATAAAAGGATCCGAAACATGTGATACCCACATATTAAGGATTACAGGGGAGATAATAGGCTCTATTGTTGCTGCTAAATCATGACCTATAATTAGCAGGAAACGGACAAAGAATGCATAAGTGCTTTTATGTATCCATACAAACAATCAACGCAATAATGTATATGAACATACCTGCGGTAATACACGCCTGTAGTGTTTCCAGTACTAAGTGTAAGGTTTCATCGGATGCCTGATAGAAGAGAATGCAAGCTAGTCAGGGCACAGATGTGTATATATAATTACGTGCTAATATATATTGGCTACCTGATTTAGGAGATCTATAAGTGATGAAAATAAACTCATCATTTGGGATTGGATAACTCCTTTTTTAGCTTCAGGTAGTAGTTGTGAGAGTGCTCTGCAGGCACCGACTTTCACAGGAGGTGGCCTGCAGAAATTAGTCAATATGCTATTCATCATACAAACTAGAAAGCATGCTATTATATTACACAATCACAATTGTCTGCACGTGATCACATGTTCCTAAAGAGAGAATACTTACACGTCCATGCCAATGGCTCTTGTAGCAGCATTAAGAAAGTGCTCGAGAACATTGGCGTTCATCTGCAAGCAACGAGAGCTTTTTGAATTTTACACTATTTTTTAAGGAGGCTATTGCAGAAAGTTGAGGAATTAAAGAATTACCATAGAAGAGAACTTGGCAATTGCTGAAAAAATACGAGCATAAAGAAATGGAAAGTCATGTACTCCTGCACAATATAACAGTGTTTGCAGCCCTTTAAAACTGTCAGCAATTTTATTCTTTTTTTGCTTTCTGATCTTACATTCTTATTATCATTCCATCACTTGGTTATCGTTTACAGAGAGAGTGAGAGATAAAATACAGTGCGACTTTACCCACCTGATCCACTATCTTCAGTGATTATACGTTCCAGCAGGTCTCGTAAGTTAACTTCAATGTCTCCTGAACCCTGTCCAGAAAATTGAAATTCTATCAACCGAGAAAGAATCAAAGTGCTGAGGAAATAAGATTATACTCTCTTAACAACAAGAGGGAGGACGCCACGGGAAAAATAGAAAGATAAATACTGACGAACCTCAGCTTCAAGCAATTGTTCTGACACAGAAGCTAAAGCAAACAAGGTAGCCTCTCTCGTCTGCAAAAATATACCGTGCAAATGACAAGGAAAAAGAGTTACCCGGAGAATTAAATAAACAACAAAACCACGGGGAAACAGGAACATTCTACTTTTTTTAGACTACAGAGAAAAAGATACACATATATATATATATATATATGATAACTGTGGTGTTTGCGTTAGACCCGACTAAAGTCCACAATGCCCTGACATTATCAACCGGGAGACTACCACAGTGATCCCAATTGTTGCGTCTAGGGGGAATCAAACAGAGGACTGACTTATATATATATATATATATATATATATATATATATATATATATATATAAGAACTGATAAAATGCAAGCCATTCAGCAGATCATGTGAATAAGAAATTGACACGCAAGTTTTTTGAAGCCGGATGAGAAAACAAGCAGACTAGGGGTCGCTGCTTTAAATGAGTAAAGGGACAAGTACATTTTGAACAGGCAGGATGAAGTAACTTATATATTTTCTCCATATGGTAAAGTTTCACAACTTACTCTCCACCAGATTGGAGAACCAGATGCTTTTTCTCTTTGAGACTCACTAAATCGCTCCTTAGCTGCATCTATTATGGCACTGATTCCTTCAATTCCTGCCACAACTGCCACTGCTTCCAGCAGAAGTGCCCCTTCAATGAAAACATGATGTTTAGAGTGGCTCTGTTTAAGCACGTCAACAAAATAACGTAATGCAACCATAGCCACTAGTCGTTCTTTGAGAAAGCATATATTTCTGTTTTAAGAAACTGTATATTTATTGGCAAGTCAGAATTTGCACCGTAGTGAACCAGAATAAAACCAAGGAAACCAGACAGAAAGCACACCAGACTTTTAGATACAGTCCTCAATGATTTATTAGCAAAATTACATATCAATGCAGAGATACCCTGGAACTCTTCCAAAGTCCGAGCTTTACAATGGTAGCCTCTGCCACAATTGTTTACTTGAACAATTACTATTACTACTAATCTTAAAATATGACTCGCAAACAATTAACAAATTACTTGCATAGAGGATTCAGAGAATTGTGTACCGATCAAATACGAGGCAAAAATCGCTACTTCATCCTAAGACTCAGGTATGCACCAACGAAATTACTATTACTAAACGTTAAACATTAAACGCACACAGAGATGAAAAGTGACTCATCAAAATACAAGCACTAATATATGTAAAAATTATTTGCAGCTTGTAAAATAAACAGCAATTAATTTATTTTTAAATAAACTGCAATTATTGCAGGCCTCAAATTCTTAAATTAATAAGTGACTGAACTACATTCCAGTGCTAGACTCACCAGAAACTCGGGAATCATAGGTTGCATCATCTTCATCAGCAACAAATTGATTGGCATCCATTGACCATGTGTGGACCTTAAAAATAATAGTAGAACAAGCCATGAGTTGATAGTGGCAACAGAATTGTATCAAATCGAAAACCACTGCTACCCCATACATATAGCCAAAAAAGAAACTATTATGTGGCGTATCCTCGTCAGTTGAAAGGTATTCATTACCCATAAACCAGCTAATGGTGGTTACAGCTTTCCGTTGATATAATAACAATAGTAATGCATCAGATCAACAGATTAAATATTTGGTATGTTGAGATTTAATCAATCTGCAACGGTAGTATTGAATCAATGAAACAACTGTAGTTCTGAAGATTTTTTCCTTGGGAACTTATAGGAGAGAATTTAGAATTTCAGGTTTTTTTTTTACTATATCTATGTTTCTTTAAAGGTACTAAACGTTAATTTCCCCACAAATTCCAGTTTAGACGCTAAAGCAATAAGAAACCATACATTTAGCAATTAAATCTTAGCAGAAAACTTTTAATACTGCAGATACAATTAAGCTATGACAGTGTGTTGATCGAATGCAAAAACCATGCAAAGCAAGTTCATGGAATAATAACTAGTATTTATGAAGAAATAAATGGCATATACAAGAAAAATCTAAATTTCAAACATAAAAGACCATGAATGTTCTATCTAATTTTTTTTCAAGTGTGAAAACCATCACAGGTAATATGAATAGCATATTATACAAATTACAGTTTATAAACTAAAATTTGAACCTTTCCATGTAAAAAGGAAAGGAAAAACTACCTGTTGTTCAGTCATCTGCATGAAGCCAATGGTATAGTACACCAACTCTTTGATATTGTTCAGAACAATCTACAAACCATGGTTACAAAAATGTGAATACATAGGGATTGAATAGATAAAAGGAACATAGTCAAAGCTTCAGCCAACCTGGAAAAACTTAGCATGTCCCACAATGGTCAACAGAAACTCAAATAACTGCACAGAAAATAAGATTAACATGTTTATCAATGAAATGAAGATAAATTAAACAGAAGTCAAGGTAGACTTAGAAATCATGATTCATTCAGCATCCTGACAATTGAGAAGAACTAAATGAAACTAGAAGAAATATATGAGTTTAAAATGTTGGGTACTCTCTTTCTTTTACCAGAAACATGATTTTGATAAGCCTCCGATCTAGTTCACCTATGTGAGGAAGAACAAGCGAGGATATATTTAATTTTTTATTTTATTTTATTGGTCCTTGGGGGGAGGGAATTCTAATTAGTTATGCTATTGTGTGGGTCCACTTTTTGTTTTCGGTTTTGGTGTATAAAAGAGAATATGGTAGGAGAGAAGAGATTCATTCTGGTATTGCGTAGTACTTTGTGCTCTAGGAGAGCACTGACCTTCTCAAAAGGTCAGGTGGCTCTATCAGATTGGTATCTATGATTTAAATTATAATTATGATTTCTGATAAACAATGCTATATTATAATTTATTACATTCCAAACAAAAAAAATGTATGCATCTGGAACAACATGTTGCAATTATGGCCTATTTTGTTATGTCCCGAAACAAACAGAAGTAGGTATTGCAGCTATACCAGGGAGAATACACAAATCTTAGAATAGCTACCTGGATGATAAAGGAATCAAAGCTTCTTTCTGAGCCATCAGAATCATATCTTCCATCATGTAGATCTTCTGCCCCTTCAATAGATGATCTTACTCTCAGAGATGTTACAAAGGTTTGCCACAACGGTCCGACAATAACTACAAGAAACAAAGGATATCAGAAGCGTATAAGTGGAATTCTAAGAGGGCAAAAAAAATTAAAGGAACTTATCTTTTGGTAAAAATAAATAAATAAACATACTCATAAATTCACTTTCTGTAAGGCTAGGGAAATTCTGAACAAACTGATTTAAGCACTTCAAAACCTGGTGACGAGTGCAAACATAAATATTGAGCACAATGCTTATTTATATAACAGTGAGTGCCCATTCTGATGGTATGAAAAACACCAAATATTACCTCCATTCTGATGCTCCAATCATCAGGATCTTCAGGTTGTACTGGTTGATTCAGAATGATAGAAAATTGATCCATCCATGGTTTGAGCATAGGTAGCATTAATGAGCTGATTTCAGTCTAAATACAAACATAATAGTACATTAGAGCATGCTTAATCTCTCAAAACTATATTACCTAAAGAAAAGAAACAAGGGATAAGTATATACCCGATAAACACCACTCATCACCCCCAACATCGAGGTGCAAGAATAAACAATTGAGAGAGCTTTTGCGTGCAAGGATTTATCATACACCTGTACGGGAAAAAATGTGGGTTATCACTCATCATTGCATATATATTCATTCTCTTCACATTAATCAACCACAAAGATGGACAAACTAAAATTGAAAACCATATCCACGCCCCATATACAACTTTTATATGACAGCCATAAAGGAGTAATCCATGGTACTTATCCAAAGCAGCCACTAACTAAACACCCATATCATTCCAGCCCAACTGGACCCAAATTTGAACACACGTAAAACACCATATCTTCAAAGCCATCGAAATATAATTATAACCCTCTTTCCTCCAGATTAAATCAAGCAAAGCTCCCGCTACAGAGGTCATGATCTTATATCCTATCGTCCAATGCACATGATTTGCATATTTCACTCGGAATTAAATAAAATCTGACAACCGAAATGAGTAGTACATACCTTAAACATCTATAATTACTAATCAGGTACTGCTAAGGGTACCAAATTTGGATACCAAATGATGAGGCAGCATACAGTAAAACCATAACTATCAATGATACTATAAAGACATGCATAATATGTATCCAAACTTTTCAAAATAACTTGTCGTCCGAGGTACCACCCTTCTTAAACAGACCTTCAGAAAACAACGGATCGTACCAAAATCCTAAGGTAAACTGTCATGTGATCCTCTATTGGCTCAAAACCAAATACCTAAATAAAAACTGATTAGCATACTTTTACATAATAAATTAGGTAAATAGACATCACCAGTTTGTAAAGATAAAGGGTTCCTGACAAAAGAAAAATCCAAAATTCTCATCAGCGACATGAAGTCTTACCTATGAATCCGACCATATCAATCATCAAAATTAAATTACTTCTCGCTTACGTATTTACATTATTAATCATCAGACTAATATCACAGTGGAATTTCAGTGTAATCAGAAAAAATAGATGCATTAAAAAAAGAAAATGTGGAATGGCAAAGATAAAATACAGTAACCGCTTAAAAAATAAATAAATAAAAAATAAAAAAAAATCAAATGGAAGCTAGAAGGTAAAACCTTTCAAAAATAGCTTTCGCACTCCGCTTTTGTAATTAGGCTTTAAGCCCTGTTAATACAAAGAGTTTTGTTTCAAAAACAAAAAATGGAAGCTAGAATGTAAAACCTGAGTCGATGAAACAATGTTCAGCAAGCACGGGAACAAAACAGGTACTAATGTTGGCACCACTTTATCATCCAAGTCTCCAGAGAGAAGAGTCAAACACCTCAAAGCTCCATGCACTACAGAGTATAGGAGAAAAGTCGTAAATTATTCAGATATAAGACTCAAAAACCATCTATAGTGTACTGGAAATAGTACTTATTTTCAAGATTCAAGTTTGTTAAATTATTGGTAGAAATCTGAAAATAGCTAGAACAGCTCAATTACCTCCATGCACATTTGTTTGATCATCAATTAACTTCAGAAGGTATGGCAACAAGTCTGGCCAATCTTCTGGCCAATCATAAACTGCAATCGATGCAATAGCCATACTGATCGCTGTGCATATTTTCTTATAAGAGTCATCCAGAGTCAACAATAGTAGTCTGCGTATAACTGTCTGATAATGTAACCATAATCTGATTAGAATTAAAAAAAACAGCGATGAAGTAAAATGAAAACATATGTCACACATTAATACAGCTAAGATATGAATATTCTTTCATCACCATATAATGTAATTTCACACGATATTTTTTTCAAACATCATTTCGAAACATGATTTTGAGTTTGCAGAAGCCTTTATGACTAATAAGACCAGGTCAAAAACTCGCCATCATTTTCCACTGTTACAATGATAAACAAAATTATTCACGCATATTATTGGAATCGGGAGTCATGTGGATATTGCTTCGTTTCTTCCTTAAGCTCAATGTAAGAAAACTCACATTACTTAGATTCTCAAAGATAATCCACTACAGAAATTATCATATCTACTGCATCTATGTTAAAGGATTCCATACGAAATGAATGCGACAAAACTATCATCAACAGAGTTAAGATATATACAGGAAATAATAGAAGTATACATGCAATTGGTCTGAAACTAGAAGAGAAAATAATTCAGTTCATCCATTAAAAGAAAATGTGAATGTAGAAAAATGAAATTTGAGTGTGTAGTTCCTCTTTTACCAATTATGAGAATAACGAATAATGTGGTGTATCAGAGACTCAGACCTTTTCGTCACCAGAAACAACAGGATGTTCAAATGATTCCTCGCCCTCCTGCCAGTGTTTCTTAATAAACTGCTTGAGGATGACAGCGGCTAGGTAAAGCAGGTCAAAGATAACAAGGTGGGCAAAAAATTGAGATAGAGAGACAGGGTATGACAACTGATTTCTCGATGATTATTAAATAAATGAAGACCTTATGTAAAAAATGTATCTATGAAGATTAGTTTTTCAGATGATACCAACATCAGATTAATATTCATTTCTCTCAGCACTACAATTTTTGTTTAACTTAATTACCCAGGAAAATACTAGAGTCTTATAGGTATCTAATAATCCCCATAACTACTTTCTACCTGCCTTTATGTTTATTACTCCACGAGAGATATCGAAGGAAATTAATCTCTGAAGCCTACTCTCACTAATTTATCGATAAAACGTAGAAAGAAATTTGAAATTTTGAAATGTACATGCTACACGAGAGTAAGATTACTTCTTCCAGTCAGCTAAAAACACAATATTGTACACCGAATCATGACAAGTATTTATAAATAAAGCACACTGACTAACCCTTTTTTTTTTGCTCGACCAGTACTCCTAAATTGACAGTTTATTAATCCCTTTAGCGAAAGAGGAGGAGAATATCGCGAAGCCAAATAGTGAAGATGATCTTCAATGGGAAAAGAAAAAATAAAAAGGATATTTGGCGCAACCCCGAGGGAAGTTCTCTGTTTGATGCAACCTTCACAAGTGCACTTCCAAAACCTTCAAAACAATCACAAAATTATGTAAGAAACGTAAATGATAATCATATCGAAATAGTACTGTATACTGAATTGAGTGGCTCATAAACCGAAGTTGAAATAGTAGCACCCAGCCAAAAGAAGGAATTAACAGGCTAGCTCAAAATCATTACAGCCTTACATTTGATCTCGAACCATTCAAACATTCCACATAAATTCAGTTAATTCCGAACTAGATTTGCGATACTATATTCCCAACAAACACTTTACCACAGAATGCTTAACAACAAGATCTCTTGAAATCGCCGGAAAAATAAATCCAAAAGAACCATCATTTCCACAAAAATAACAAAATTCAGAGACAGGACTAGGGTTTGAGAACTGGAACATACCTGGCTGTAAAGAGGCCTGAGTAAGCGAAGCTTCAGCGAAACAGCGAACCTCGTGGTTAGGGTCGAGAGTTGCGGACAAGCAACTGAGAAGCCATTGCTGGTCCTGATCGACGAAACCTTGTGGGACCGCCATTTTCTCAAAAACCCTAAACCTTAGGGATCGGAGGGAAGAAATAAATATTTGTCTTTCGATCGGAAGGTTTTGGGTTTTTTTTCCCTTTTCCCGCTTCGAGTGTATGAGAGAGAAATGAATCGCGGCTTAGTATATATACCAACTCCTCCTAGCTTTGAAACAACTTGGCTTATATAATGAATGACACAATTGAAATTTTATGCTCTCTTAAAAAAAAAAAAAAAAAAAAAAAGAACTTGTCCAAATGGTTTCACACACAATTATTCAAGAATTCGATTTATACGTGAGTTTGGAGTGAGATATAACAAAATAGAATTCGATTTATTTCAATCTAACTCTTTTTTTTTTACTCAATTATGAAAGAAATAAATAGTGAAAATACAAGTACAAAGTTTCACTATTTATTTCATTCTATTTTAGATTGAAATATTAATAATATAAAATTAGTCTATTTAATTACTATTTATATATGTTAGAAAAGTTATACCAATTATGTCACATCAAACGTCAAACTAGTTAACTATGTCACATCGAATGTAAAAAGAAGAAGATGCGAGTTGGCACAAGAGAAAGAAGAAAGAGACAAACGAAGAAAAGAATAGTAGTTTTGGCCACCATCTCACTGTGGAACCACAGAGCTCTGGACGACACAAGCAATCAATCGTAATCCCTCCATAATTTAATTTTAATAGCACATCACTTATCAATCATCCTTGAAGAAACATATGTCAATTGACTGGAAGTTAAGGTTGATGGTGTTGGAAGCTTTGCTTCCACGACCATGGCTTGATCGTTTTGAGATTTGTGGTGAATTACGGTGTCTTTGATGCTTTATGTTAGTTCACGATCTGATGTATTTTGCTGGTGTAGATGTTCTAAGCTAGACGGATCAGCGGTGGATGAGATTTTTAATGATACACTATTTGTTTGGATTTTGTTTGTTCTTGTACTTTCGGTTAATATGAGCGCTTCTAGTCGTGCTTCCGATTAGAGCTTCACGAGCCGCAGCAAATGTGTCCGTCGAAGTCGATGAAGACTCTGAAGCCCCCTATTCTTTCGGATTTGAACTTGCCCTCGTAGGTCACTCTGCCCTACCAGAAAAATTTTCCTTTGCCTAAGTTTTTTCCCCGGTGCAAGTCTCCCGCGCACAATCAATCATCAGTTCAGATGTACTTTCCCGATTTATATATTTGTGTTTATACAGTCAGATCAGTATATTTCCGTTTATTTTGTGTCAATGTTTATATAAATCGGTGTTACATGAGTTATCTTCTTCTATGAAGCTTACTATTATTTTTGTGCTTATTTGTGTTAATGTCAGTATGTGTATGTAAATTTGTGTTAATTCTGGTATATTTATATTTATTTGTGTTAATATCGATAAATTTGTTATAGACACGCTACTTAAATAAATTGAGAGACTACGACGTAGCCTTCGAGCACCATAGTGAAAAGCGAAAATTGGAGCAGAGAAACAAACTCATCATACATATATATATATATATATATATATATATATATATAATTATATATAATTAAAAAAATAAAAAGTCAATAAACGTGGTTATGATCAACTCATTTCATTTTGGAGAAACTTAAATATGATATTTGCTAATAGCTATAGAGCCCCATATTTTATGCGTGGTTATCACAAAATTACATATAAAATTATTTTAGTTTATTCTAATTTGCCAAGGTAATTAATTTTGATATGCGATAGATAAAATAACTACACTAAAAAAAAGCCATTAAAAATATTAATTTTTATGGAAAAAATAGAAAATAAATAACACGAGACACACATTAAAAAAAAAAGTTAATTAGAATTTTTGTATGATATTGCTTTATAAATTGTGTACCAAGTATATACATGTTATATATGTAATGTGTTTTATTTTAGTTTATACACAATATATATGAACTATAGTACTTTAATAAATAAATAAAATTATTATTATTTAAATAAGAAGAATTTGTTGCAATTGGCCAATTTCTTAGCTTCTTTTAAGATTCTAACCAAAGTTTTATTTTATTAAGAAAATAGTTCACCACACCCGCAGTAAGTTTATTTAACTAAAGATTATAAAATGAAACTTTGGCAATTTTTTTAAAGTATGGTGGGCTATTGGGCTACTGACCTAATTGCCCCTTAAAATTTATAGAGAAATTGATAATATTATTTTTTTGTGTTAAAAATAGAGTATTGGGTTTGAGAATAAATATTGCTTGATGTGATAAAAATTACATTTTAGAATGTAAGAAATTGCATAATAGAATTTTAGGTCAATTGACTGGATGAAATCACTCATTCAAGCTTTTCAGTAGGCATAGTTTGAGCTGTCGAGCAAAGGAGCACGACTCCCGGACTCTCATTCCTTGAAAATGTCCATCTTAACAAAACAGTCAAATAACAAGGAACACACCCAATATATGTTGGATGCCTGCTCTAATACCAATTGAAAAAGTGTGTATTGTTTCGTGATAGCTCTTAACGATATTCTTAACAAGTTATGTAACACAAGTTAATTTACTAGATTGGTGAACAATTAAAGTTATAAATAAAGAGATACATAATTATTTCCAAGTAAACGAGAGATGGTTTTGAAACAAGTAACAAAATTAAATAAGCAAAAGCAAGAGTAATCACGAATTTTCAATATAAGAAAAGCAGGGGTCACGACTTCAGTGGAACTAACTAGGTCGAGGATTTTGAGTTCGAACAGTAAAATCTATTCCTATGGATGCTAATCTCACTCTATAAAAAAAAATATCAACTAGCCTTTCTCAAGTGTTCTAGCAAATTTTTGTAGTTGAAAGATTGTTATCCTATCGGTCTCTAATACTATTAAAACAACTACACACAATACGAGAAAAGTTCAATCGATTACACCAATTGCATATAGTTTTCTGCTTACCTAGGTCAACGATGAAGACATGAATAAAAGCACGATTCTCAACTCTTTCTCAAGCAGTAAATAATCCTAGGTAACAGTTCTAATGGTGATCGAGGACTAGAAATCATTAAGCACAATTCATATTAAGTAATCCATAATAATGAAGCAAACAAGTATTATCTAATCCTAACAAATCTTCTAACCATTATCAACCCGGGCTACATCGCAACCCATAAGAAACCTAACATCTAATGGTGTTCATGATCATCAACAAACAAATAAGAACAATAATTGAAAGCATTAAGATGAAACATGAAAGGAAAACAATATTCATATTAATCTAAGCGATGTTCAACAAGGATTCAAACAACTAAAAATAAAATGAAAAGAAGAAAGAAGAACAATTGAATTTGAGTTCAAGAGACTTGATGGATGCGTCGATTCCAACGATAAAACACTTTTTTTCTCTCTTCAAAAAGTTGTCCAAAGTAGCAAAACACTATATGAGAAACTAGAATAAAAGCTAAAGTGTGTTTTTTGGTTACAAATTTCGGGTATATAAGTTTTGGGTTATATTCAGATCAATTTGGGCCCTTGAATGGGATCCAATGGCCCAAAACCTTAAAATACGGAAACAAACTGTAGCGACTCGAAATTTAAACTTAATGTTGTAAGTTAAGTTCATAAATAAAGGACGAGAAAATTATGGGATTAATTTTCTAAGAATCATTTCCATCATTTTTGGGTTGGAATAATACGTTTATCGAATTAGTTTAAATATATTAAGGTAAGGAGAAATCTCGGAATGAAATGAAGGATTTATCGAGTTCGTCTCGAGTAATAAATTATTTTTCGAGGAAATAGTCCGGAGATAATTTAAGAAGATAAATTCTCAAGGACGAGAATTATTTCCGAGAAACCTTAAATATATTTGACTTAATCGAGAACGTACGAGAAAATTCTCGGTTTGAAGCTCTAAATTAAATGTTCGTTCAGTTACGGTTGAAGTCACAAAGTTTTGTGACAAGGATGTAATCGTCATGTTTTTCTGGGCTCATTTGAAAGAAAACTTGAGTTCTGGGCCAGTTTAACGGAAAAGGAAAGTACGAGGGGTTTATTTGCAAAAACAATTTGAAGAATTCTTCTACATTCTTCTTCTCCTTTCCCTTTTCTTCTTCTTCTTCTCCTCATTTTCGCTCACGCCACCTGCAAAAGAGAGCAGAGAAAAGAAAAAAAAAAAAAAAAAAAAAAACACCACCGAGAAACCTTACCATCCCGACCACCTTTTCCACCACCTCCTTCTTCCTTTCTTCTTCTTCAGTCTTCAGCTCCAGCCACCGAGCCGAGCACCGCGCGCGCGTCTGTCGTGGCCGAGAGAAGAACGCCGCGAGCTGCCGTGGCCGGCCGACCGAGAAACGAGCGCCGGGAGAGGGAGAGCACACCCGAGGAGTTCGAATTCACAAGAAATTTGGTGAGAATTCTAACCCGAGATGTTTTTTTTTTTAGATCTAGGGTTAGAATGCATTTTGGGGATTTTCGAGTTTGATGAGGATTTCTATGAATTGATGTGTCTTGGATGATTGTTTGGACTCCGTTGTGATGTTGTAACTCGGAATGATAGATTGAAATCATTGAATTGGAATTTTCTTTGGATTTTTGGCCGAATTTTACAAAATTAGGGTTCCTCGTTCATGAAATTGGGGGTTTTGATTCTGGACGTGTTTTAGTGATTCTGAAACTGTTTTGATGATTCTTGGATTGATTTATGCTTGGATTTGTGGTGGTTATGGGTTTTTGGACAAGTTTGAAGGGTTGAAGTGGTTTGGCCGTGTATGTTGTTTTGGCCGTGCATGTGTGTAAGTGTATTTGTGTTGAGATTGGAGTTGATCTTGCTGTTTGGCTGAGGAATTGTTGATATGTTTTGTTAGCTCGGGTTTTCGGTGATGATTCGATTGTAACGAAGTTGTCTCTTTGTTGTGAGTTATATTTTGTCGAGAGTTTAGGCTCGTTTTAGGTGGTTGCACAAGGCTTGGAGCAGCGAGTTAGGGACGGCGAAGACGCTGTCCAAGGAATGGCGGAGCTGCCGCTCGAGCGTCGACGAGGCGAGACCGGACAAGACAGAGAGGAGGCCAACGTTTCGGCTTTGGCTCGGAGACTCTTGAGTGTCCGTTTAGAGTTTTGCGAGTCAAGAATTTTTCCGAGTCTCGACTTGAGTTATTGTGACGCTTAAGTTATTTTGTACGAGTTATTTCAGTTTGGCACGTTATTAAATTTTATTCTTTAAGTTGGTATCGATGTATGTCGTAAAAGAAAAGAATAATAAATTATTATATTATTATTATCAAGCTCGTTTATGGATTTCTCGGTTACTCGAGATTAGTAATAATAAGATTGGATATTTCTTTTGGAATTTAGAAAAGAGAAGAACGAGGCTTGTTTATTAGGATTACTTCTAGGGTTTTTTTGAGATTGATCGTAGTTTCTCGTTCGAGTTTACACTTTCTCGTATCGTTTGAAGTTTTGTTCTGAGAACTTGGTTTCCTTATAAGTGGATATGTCTTTGGGTTATACGATTATTAAATCGTACGTTTGAGTTTGAGTATTGTGGATTACTCATAGGATTCTGATTCAAGATCGGTTTGATTTACCGTGATAGGACTCAAGACTGAAAGTCGTTTAGAGGGTTCACGGAGTAAGTGAACGTCTGGATTCTCGGTTTTAGTGAACGTTCAGGTTCACAGGACGAGCGAACGTCTCGCGGAAGAGCGACATAGACGCTTACTCTCGAGGTAGGTTATTATAACCCTTCTCTCCTGATTTTATGGTTTGGCCTCAAGTATATATTATTTTTGAAATGAAAATGGTTGTGAACGTGCCACGAAACCTAAACCGTTCTTAGAAAATGTGGCGGAACTTCATCTCAGGATATCTGATCATGAAGTTGAGAATATTTTCGATATTATACATATATCCCGTATTTGCGAAATAAAAGGTTTTGTATATCCTGATAGAGCCGGGAACGTATATATATGAAGCGGATAGTGCAGTCGTATATATATAAGGGTGTGGAGAGTGCACCATTCTGATCAGAGGACTATCACGAGTTATGTTGACAGGGGCTCAGGAAATAGTATACGTTTAAATGGGCGTAGATGCACATTTAAATTCAATTGCATTTCTTGCATTTACATTTCTAGCATCAGCATTCCATCATTTACATTTCTGTCATTTACATTCATGCAGTTTACATTCTTGCAAGTTATACTTGTGCGTGTATGGTGATTTACACGTATAAGACTATTATTATACTTGTACGTGTATGGTGATTTACGCGTGACAAGGATATTATTATTATAAAGTAAATATTATTTTCGAAAATCTTTTTAAAAATCAAACCATTACTATAGCACCTACTAAGCCTCAGGCTCACCCCTATTTCCTCAAATTTTTCTTATAATCAGGATGTGAGAAGGAGAAGGGTTAGGAAGACCTCGGGATAAAGTGTGGTCGAGAGTTTGATGGTTTTCGCTGGATAGACTATCAAGTGTCGAAGGTTGGTTTTATTTTTCGTTTTCTTCCTTTTATCTTTGGACTTGTAAAGTAAATAACTGAGTATGCACCGTGGGTTAGTTTTGTAAAGTTTATTAGTTTATTTTATATTCTTTAATCACGCCTCATCTTTTCCCGGGGCGTGACACAAACAGAGTCATAAATCTAAGAACCCGCGCCATGCGTAGGAGGACACGCGGTGCGCAATAGATATTGCGTGGCACGTGATGTGGCGCTCGCGGCACACGAAGACATTTTATGAGCCTCTATCTGGAATGGAATTTAAAGCGCGGAGCGTAGAGATAGAATTTCAGGCTTCTTTTAATTGGATGACTTTGTTTTGACTTGTTTTTGCTCCTAAATGCATCAAAATGGCTCAAATAAGTTTCCAAGATGTCTCGGCTCTCAATTTTCACCCTTTATTAGAATTCATTATAAACACTCGAGATAACCGTCAAATACACCTAAGGATTGTTAATGTCGATTTCGGGATCGCCAACAATCACAAATTATAATACGATATAGATTTGATTTATTTAGATATGGGTCTCAGAAGACTTCGTATAAGAAACAAAAGTGGTATAAAAAGAAATGAACGAAGACGAATAAAAGAATTTAATATCTTTATTGATGATCAATTGTGTTATAAAGAGGGGCGAAGTGTCAAACTCTAGCAGGCGAGCTCAACAATAAAAAATAACAGATAAAATACTGAGAATAATTGCATAGGCTTGTGTGTGCGAAAATCAGCATATCGGCTTCTATTTATAGCATAAGAGAATTTGTCGAAGAGGACACGTGTTGATCAACTCGGTTCCGCCATGTCGCTGGTCAAAGTCGTCTCAGATCCGATCTTCGCGGCGAGGTCTTCTATCTGACAAACAATTGTTCCTTCGACTAAGTCAACAAGGTCGACTTATCCTTCTTTGGCGATCTGGGCTGGCTGTTGGGCTTTGGTCGAACTAAAGCCCAACTAAAATGATTTAATTTTTAGAAAATTGATTTTTAACCCCCACAATTAGCCCCCAAATATTTCCAAAGTATTTCGAATATTTTGAAAATATTTATTGCGGAGAATTCGAACCACCTTGAATTTACGGAGGGAAATCAAATATTTTGTGACACGTGGCATTGCGTGGAGAGGCGTTTCTTTACACGTGGTGTGATATGATTGCACTTCAGAAGTCGAAGTCGAAGTCGAAGTCAAAGAGTCACGAGCATCTGTTGATATCTTCGGAGATATCGAGGAAATATTTTCGATTTGATTCGATTTTATTCGAAATCATTAGATTTTCAAGGGATTTGGTTAAACGTAAAGATGTATAAATAAACGTGCCGAAGAGTAACTTCCTTTCATTTATATTCTCATCATTCGTAGTAAAAAGGCAATTCTTTTTTTTTATACTTCGAACAAGAGTTCTCTCTCTAAGTTCTTTGAATTTATTCAGACTTCGGCTTCTTTTCGCTTTCAGTTCGACCAGCGAACTCAAGCAAATTCATACTTTTTAGACACTTTGTCCTTCAATACTATATATTTAGATGTCTAACTCAGGAGTTCGTCTATCGGGGTCTCAGCCTTTAGGAAACGAGGACATTCTTTTACCCTATGCCGTAACCTCTGTCAAACTTAGGGGAATTCGTGAAAAATACCAAATACCCCCAAGAAATTAAAATCCTTCTTCCCCCTCCCGTAGTCACTGCCGATACCATCGTGGAGGGTTTTTGCTGAATATACAAGATTTGGCTAGAAAAATGTGAGCTAAGATTTCCGATTCATCCACTTTTGTTCGATTTCGTCTAGGCTCTTGGATTGACCATGCCCCAAATGTGCCCGAACTTTGTTAGGATGGTATTGGGTTTAATAGTTACAGCCCACGAACAAAACGTCAATCTCACATTGATGGACTTAGTCCGTCTTTGTGTTGTCAAGGCGAACTCGAAAAACGAACCGAAGTGTTTCTATCTTTCGAAGGCCGCGGGCAGGGGAGTGATCTCGGTCCTTCCTTCAAAGGATAAGTATTGGGGAAGGCGATATTTTTACTTCGCCGTTAATGAGCATTCACTCGGGAGCCGAGCTCGTTCATTCTTGTCAAAGTGGGCGAGCTCGCCGAGTATGCTCGGATTCATTCTTTTATCGTTACCATTTTGTAATTAGCGAAGTGGGCTAAAATTTGTTTATTTTTTTCAGGAAAGATCAGGGTACCATCTCAAGGAGAGGAGTTCGTCAAGAAACTCTCAAAGTTGCAAGAGGGCCTTGGAGATTGGCCGAGCTTCTCTTCCTACCGATTTATTTTGGCCAAACTTTGGCCGCATCCCCCGATCGTTTTAGAAGAAGACTTCGAGGAAGGTTAGTTCGTCCTTCTTCTTTTTATTATATATTTTTTTTATATATGTATTTTCGCCATTTTGGCTTAGTTAATTTTTTTTAGACGTATGGGACAACATGAATACCCCAGTCAGTGCTCGTGAGGCAAGAAAAAACAAAAAGGGGGCGTTGCCTCGACTTCGACCCCGAGACCCTGCCGATGCCCGCCACTGACCCCGAAGTTGAAGTGACCAGGGTCCGATTGACATCTGAGATCCCGGACGTCCCGGTGCTTTTTGACGAGGTACCCGAAACGGCCGAGGTTACTCAGATGGACATCCGGGAAGCCAAAGTCCCCGAGGTCGAGGAAGGTCGTGCCCTAGAGGGTGCCGAGCTCGTGGTGGCACCAAAGAAAAGAAAGACGCCGGTGAAACAAATCGCTGAGGGCGGAGTCCCCGAGGAAGGGGAAAAGAGGAAGAAGAAGAAGAAGAAGAAGGACCAAGTCCCAGACCTTCACAGGGGGACAAGGAGGAGCCTACTACTGAAGCCCCCACGGCCGCAGTGTCCCGGGCCGACAAAGGCAAGGCTATTGCCGAGGGCAGCAGGGCCTAGTTGAAATGGAGTAGTAGCGGCCGAGCTGAAGCTGCCCCGACTTCTTCTCGTAAGAAGAAGCATGTTGTCAACTTCCATTATGCACAAGATCATATGTTGTGCGACGACATCTACTCATCGGCGGGGTTTCTGCGTCAGCTCTCCTGGTCTGACATGGTGCTCCCGAAGGTACCCGAGCTCGCCGAATCGGACTGGTACCGAATGATGGCTTCGGCCATCATTGGGGTAAGCGTTATCTGTATATTTATTTTATAGTCGACCTATTGTAGTTGTAAAAATTTTAGGGAATTTATTGATGTCGAGCTAACGAGAATTTTGTTTTTTTTTCAGTTGTCGACCCAACTGAACCGAGGCGTTTTTCACTGTGCCTCCATGATGCTAAGGCTGAGCAGGAGAAGCTGGCCGAGGTTCAGAAGGGGACATAGTCTCTTCAAACCGAGCTCCAGGGGATGAACGAGAAGATCGCCACCCTTCAGGACGATCTCCTGGCCAAGGACGCCTTGCTGGAAAAGGTGAAGCAGAGGGGAGACGAGATCTTCGCCAAGGCCCATTGCCTGTCTGTGGATCTCGACGACAAGAAGGCCAAGATCCAGAAGTGGGGCGCTTATGCGGACGGGCTAAGGAGAGATAAGGAAAAGTTAACTCTCGACCTGGCGGATTGGGACAAAGAGCTGAAGAACGCTCTCAAGGAGCTCGCTCGAACGAAGAGGACGGCGAAGGTGGACCGAGATTGGGCAGTGTACGTGGACCGAGAGCACATTCTCAAAAGGAAAAAAAGGACGAGGCCATCCTTGTCTTGAAAAAGCTTTAGCAATGTCGGGGAAACAAGGAACTGATCTCGGAGGCCTTGAAGGGCGAGATCTCTGACTGGGCGGGCGAAATGAAGGATACCGAGGACGACATAGCCCAGTACGAGGCCGATTACGTGGCCATCGCCATTCCCAAGGTCAAGGACGTCCCATTCACTCCTTACTCGGGCCGATCTCCCGTTGATGCCTCCGAATCCGAAGTCGAGACCACCGTCATTGATGAGCATGGCTCCATGCTCGATCAAACGGATGAGGTCCTGCACTCGATCCCTGAGGAGAATGAGAATGCAGAGGTGTTTATTCCTATTCCTAAGCGGACAGACGCCGAGGTCGAGCCCCAAGTCTAAGCCCATCTCTTTTTTTGTTTCGAAGACATCATTTCATTTCATTTTTTATGGCCCATTTGTTTTGGGCGAAATTTTTATTTCTTTTGAGACAATTATAAGGGGCTTCGGTACCCCTATTTTATTTGGGTTATTATTATTATTTTATGCAGTTTCATTTCTCAAATTTTGCCAAGTCTTTTAGCTCGCCAAATTCTGTTATGAATGCATGAATGTTTGTTTATTTTGTCTAAGTCATTCAGGTCGCCCTTATGTTCTGAGGGTGTCCATCAAATTTTACTTATTCAAAGTCTTAATCAATTCGGGTTTTCTAAAATATGTAAAAGTCTTTTAGATCGCTGAGATCCAAAACGTTTCCCTTAAGATTTTAGGCCGGAGTCATATAATGAATGTTTCAAATTCGCTAAGTCTTTTAGATCATCGAAATATCTAAAATTTTTCCCTTAGGCCGAAGTCACGTGGACATATGTCTATTATATTTGCTAAGTCATTTAGATCGTCAAATATCTAAAATGTTTCCCTTAGGCTGAAGTAATCAAATGAATTTTACCCAGATGTTGTTAAGTCTTTTAGATTGTCGAGATCTAAAAAGTTTCACTTTATTTTTCTCTGGTGAGGTCGACCTTGTCGAGGTGCGACCTCTAATTCAGATGTTACGTGAGATGACGAAGTGAGATTTCGGATCTCGCCTCGGTCGTGAGGTGTTCGCACCATATTCCTAATTCGAGGTCTAGACCTCTCGGACGAAGTGTGGGCTCCGGAGCCCTATTATCATATTTTTTGTAGGTTCTCGAAATGAGAGGTTTGAGTATTTTTATTAAGGTGGGACTGTGCCTTTGCAAAGAAAAGCCGCCTACATACCCTTATGTAGGGATCAAGTCGGACGTAGTTCGATTCTTACTGGTTTTAGCAGTAGTACTTTTTAAGGTTTGAGACGTTCCATGACCTTAAAACCGGGATTCTGTTGAGTGTTTCAAGTTCATAGACACCGGGATGTGCGATCTTGGTGACTCTGTAAGGGCCTTCCCAATTTGCGCCTAGTTTCTCGGCATTATTCTCGGCAGTGTTTTGAAATATTTTTCGGAGGACTAAGTCTCCTACTTTGAATTTTCTAAAGCTTACGCCCTTATTATAGAATCTAGCAATAGACTGTTTATAGTGGGATAGCCGTATCAAGGCCGACTCCCGGTTTTCGTCTATAAAATCAAAGGCATCGCATAGCAATTGATCATTTTTTGACTCATCCTCGTGTGCGTGCATCGTCCTTAGAGTCTGCACTTGGTGTTCGACTGGGATGACTGATTCGACTCCATGTACTAAGGAGAACTGAGTTTCCCTGTCGGCCTTCGCAGGCTAGTTCGGTAGGCCCAGAGCACACCTGGTAGCTCTTCTGCCCATCGTCCTTTTTTTAGCCATGAGCCTCTTTTTGATGGAGTTTACGATGATCTTATTTGCTGCCTCTGCATGTTCGTTTCCCTGAGGGTATCGTGGTGTTGACATCCTCAGTTCCACGCTATTATTGTAGCAAAATGTTCTGAATTTTTGGATATAAATTGTGACCCATTGTCCGCCACGATTTCGTGGGGAATCCCGTGCCGACAGATAATATTTTTCCAGATGAATGCCTCGACATCGACGTCTTTGATCAAGACGAAGGCGCCTGCTTCGACCCATTTCAAAAAATAATCTGTTAAGATTAATGAAAATCTTAGTCTACCAGAGGCGGCCGACATTGGTCCCACGATGTCCATAGACCATTTCAAGAATGGGTATGGAGCCGAGATGGAGGACAACTCTTCTGCGAGTATTTTTATGTTAGGTGTTTAGCGTTGGCATTGGTCGCAGCGGTGCGAATGTGCCTCGCAATCTGCCAAAATGGTCGGCCAAAAGTAGCCTTGCCTCTTTATTTTGATGGCGATCGCTCTTCCCCCTACGTGACTTCCGCATTCTCCCTCGTGTACGTCTTCAAGGATTCGTTTTGACTCATCGTTCCAATGCACTTAAGGTATGGTCCTGCAAAGCTTCTTTTGAATAGGTTTCCGTTTATCATGCAGAATCTTGCACTTCTCAATATGAGTTTGCGTTTCTCCATCTTGTCGGACGGGACCGTACCAGTCGTGATGTAATGTATGATTTCATCTCTCCAATCCCCACTTCTATAGTTATGACTGCGGTAACAGTGATGGCTATGGAAGGTTGTTTGATTGTTTCAACTAGTATGATCCTTTTAAGGTATGGATCCGAAGTGGACGCTAAAGTGGCCAGTGCGTCTACGAGGTGTTCTCACTCCTAGGGATTCGCGTTAGAGAAAATTATTATCGCACGAAAATGAACAACTATTGAAAACCTCGGGCAGTTCGATCCAAGGCCGGACCAAAGTGATCGCACCCGGGCCAAGATTGTGAACTCGAAAGTCTCGAGCTAGTCTTTCTCCGATCAGCCCGCCTCTCGGAAGAGGTAAGGGGTGAGGAGGATGAGTGACCGTGCCTTGGGTGTCGGCTGCCTACGTACCCGTGCGTGGGATCAGGTCAGAACGTAGTTCAGGCGTGTGTAGCACAGTATGAGGCGTAGAACTTTGGTGGAGAAGCGTACTCGACGAAGGAGACGGGGCACGAGGAGTCCTCGGCGGCGTCTTAGAACCTCGGAGATCGCGTGTGCGTCTAGCGTGTTAGACGCGGAGGGGGACTCTAGTCGAGAACCCTAGGGGCGTGCTTGAGCACCGGGGGGTGTTCGGTCAGAGGGAGCGACGTCCGGGAAGTTCCCGTGAGTGCTTCGGAACCTCTGAGAACGAGAGAGACTAGAGAGAATGCTTCAGGCCAAAAATGGCATCAAGAGAAGCAGTGAGAAATCGAGTGTATCGATAGGAGATGAAGGGATCGCTTCCCCCTTAGCGAGAGGGGGTTTATATAGGTGTTTGGGGACCCTAAGGGGGTCCTTTGGCGTCCATGTGGGACTAGGAACGCACACCTTTCCAAGGGGAAGCGCACAAAGGGGATGCAGCGCACAACGCGTGGCGCGCGACCCGCGGTGCGCGGCGCGCGGTCAGCGCCGCTGTGCACGCGGCGCGACCTTGCCCGGGCGCGGCGCGCGCTGGGCAACGCCTTCGTGGGTTTTTCGCGACCGTCGTCCTTCCGGGCCCGTTAAGCTATTGTGGGCTTTGCATTTTGGGTTTGTGACATGAATGTAGTTATTTGACGGGTAGAACTTGTTGGAATTGATCTAGGGTTTAAGAAAAAGTTTAACGCTTCGTTAAGCGGCGGAATTTTAAAAATTTTCTTTTTCAAGTAAAACAGTTTTTACTAACCTAGACAAAGAGCAAGCACATGTAAATAAAAACTAATATGAGCGTAGAAGTTTACTAACCTTTCTTGAAGCTTGAACTTTGAGAAGCTTTTGGAAAGTTTGCAACGCTCGTCTCCCTCGCAGCACGTCTCTCTTTCTTTCCTCGGCACCTCGAGCAACCACGAAAGTTTCTATCACTAAATCACTCGAAATAAAGGAATTAGTGAGTGGGCACTTTTAAACACTACGACTTAAGAACGAGTCTTGAAGTCGCAGAGCTAAACACTAGGTCAAATGAGGACCTAGGTGCCAAAACAAAAATCGAAAATAAACTAGAGAGAGAGAGGAAGGGGCGGCAACCACAAGTTCTAGAGAGAGAGGCTCTCAATCTCTAACTTATGTGGAATGAATAAATAATGAGAATGATGCCTTTATTTATAGGTGAGGGATTACCTTCAATAAGGTAGTTTCCTCTTCTATAGAATATCACATATTCATGAGCAAATTATTTCCCTTTTTCCCTTAGAGTCACACGGCCAAGATACCTTCTAGAAGGCTTGGATTTGTTTCCTCTTTTGTTCTCTCTTGCTTGGTGGCCGAAATTCCCTTTCCTCATGGAGGAAATTTGTTTCCTCTTTTTCTTTTGGCAAGTATCTTCATACATCAATGCACAAAATAATTTCCTCTTTCTCTCTATGGTATGCACGAAATTTTGAGTCTAGAACATGCTTCTAGATGTTTCTTTATTTGTTCATGACAAAATAAGAAAAGCCCATTAAGAATTTTCACATAAAATTCCATGAAATGAAATTAATCTTCAAGGCCCAAATTCTTTAACTTGGCCGTGAGGTTTTAACTTCATTTGTCATCATATGACGATGTCAAAAAATTTATTGACATTCATTTCATGCTATGTCTCAAAAGACAAAAATACCCTTTTGACAATTTTCGTTTTTGTTTTGACTTAGCTTCCAGTTTAACCATTCCTAATCGATGCGATTCGTGACAGTGACCTCATGGATCCAACTGAACAAAGCTTGAGCTAAAATACTTGGACTCAAAAGTTCACAAACCTTTTCCAAGTTTAGCTTAATGTCAAATGACTCCACTAAAGAGTTGACACTGAAAATCTCTCGGTTCAAATGAATTTATTTTCTACTCAAGAATTCAACCTAATTGTAATGAGTGGATCCACAAAATATTATCATGTTTACCCTTCATGAATATCATCAGCTAGTTGGGATTTACAAAATTACCATTTTACCCTTCTAGCTGTTATTTCCTCAACTCCTTTGTCGCTTGTGAATAGTTAGAAACAATGTATTGACGAGGAGCTAACAAGTCACATTGTTTCATCCAAAAGAGTCAAGACTCAATTTGGACACTGGCCAGTTCATTTATTCACACTCCCAGGAACAAAGCATGAGGTGATATACATTGCATTTCAGCAATCTTGTACATGAATTCCATATCTATGAGAACTTCACAAAGTTACTCATGACATTCTCACAACTTAGTACTTCACCAATAAGACTTGTTCGGAATCACATAGTGAGTCCGAACTCTGACTTTCTCAAATGAGAATACTAAGGTGTGAAATGACATGTCTCATTTCAGGATTAAGGTAAGCACGATACAATTCATACGTAGTGACTTCGAGACATAAGAGGTTAAATGGTTTGTTCTTATCTTGTCTCTAGAAGTGCACTGGTCAATTCAGTACCTTCGGAAGATACCTAGAAGAACTATAGAGTCTCCAACTCTCAATGCCTCATAACCAGACATCATAGATTCGTCTAACAATCGTACTGAGGTCAATAGTCCCTTGACCCTTAGATTGCGAATATATCGTTTTAAGCAAACTACGAAGAGTTTGTTCATGCAAATCTACATTTGTCTCTTCGTAAGTTGTTAGGTTTGTTTATGGAGTAAAGACTAATGTTTTATCATAAAGCTTCAGACAAGGAAGATTGAATGAACGTTTCAACTTTTATTAATAAATAAGCAGTTACAAGCAAGAGTCTTTGTAAGACTATATGACATCATATGTACATAAATACACACTACAACTCTTCTTGTGGGCACCATTGACAACAAACTCCCACTTGACTCAAAGAAGATGTGTGTAGTAGTTCATGCCTAATCCATCTCGATTTTTGTCGAAGACCTTGTTCGCTAGGGCCTTGGTGAATGGATCTGCCAGAGATCTACTTCACCTCCACGTCTCTGCGTTGCGCGATCTCTCGAATCAAATGGTATTTCCTCTCAATATGTTTAGAGCGCTTATGGCTTCGATGTTCCTTTGAGTTAGCGACAGCCCCACTATTATCACAATAAAGGGTCATGGGCTCGTAGACGTTTGGAACAATTTCCAAATACGTAAGGAATTTTCTAAGCCATACGGCCTCTTTGGATGCTTCACAAGCAGCTACATATTCTGCTTCCATTGTGGAGTCAGCAATGCAAGATTGCTTAATACTCCTCCACACAACAGCTCAACCATTAAGGATGAACACAGATCCCGAAGTGGATTTCCTGGAATCCTTATCCGCTTGAAAATCGGAGTCGGTATATCCCGTCATAGTCAGGTCAGTACCTGAGTATGTAAGCATCAAGTTCCTAGTTCTTCGAAGATACTTAAGAACATGCTTAACATCAATCCAGTGCTCGGGTCCAGGGTTGGATTGGAAACGGCTAACTACGCCAACGGCGAAACAGATGTCAGGTCTAGTGCAAAGCATAGCATACATGAGGCTTCCTACGGCAGAGGCGTAAGGAATTTTCCTCATGTCTTCAATCTCTTGTGTAGTCTTGGGAGACTGGTCCTTAGAGAGTGAAACTCCATGCCTAAAGGGCGTTTGACCCTTCTTGGAGTCTTGCATCGAGAAGCGATCCATCACCTTATCAATATAAGATGCTTGAGAGAGCGACAGGGTCCGGTTTTTCCTATCTCAAAAGATTTGGATTCCCAGAATGTACGCAGCTTCTCCTAGATCCTTCATATCGAATTGCTTTGCCAGCCAGACCTTAAACTTAGATAACTTACCCACGTCATTACCAATGAGTAGTATATCATCGACATATAGCACCAGAAACACAACTTTGCCTTCGTGTATTAACTTGTAAACACAAGGCTCATCTATTGACTGTTCAAAGCCGAAGCTTTTCACAGTTTCATAGAATCTAATATTCCATGACCTAGATGCTTGCTTTAGTCCATAAATGGACTTAAGTAACTCACAAACCTTGGTCTCTTGACCTTCTTCCACGAAACCGTCTGGCTGAGCCATGTAAATGCGCTCGTCAAGATTTCCATTCAGGAAGGCTGTCTTGACATCCATTTGCCAGATCTCATAGTCGAGAGCTGCGGCTATGGATAGGAGTATGCGGATGGATTTAAGCATCGCGACTGGCGAGAAGGTTTCTTCATAGTCAATCCCTTCTTGTTGGGTATAACCCTTCGCCACAAGTCGTGCTTTGAACGTCTCGACGTTCCCATCAAGACCCCTATTCTTCTTGTATATCCACTAACACCCTACGGGTTTAATCCCTTCAGGAAGGTCTACAAGTTTCCAGACTTTGTTGACATACATCGAGTGCATTTCAACTTTCATGGCGTCAAGCCAAAGGTTTGATTCAGAACAAGCCATCGCTTGGCTATAGGAAACAGGATCATCCATGTCAGAGACGGCTACGAGAGAGTCTCCATAAGACATGTACCTGTCAGGCTTTTGAGTAGCCCTCCCACTACGTCGAAGTACTACTTGACGAGATTCTGATGAGTTAGGTTGTGTTTCAGTTGGGGTAAGAACAGTTCTTACAGATGAGGTAGAAGCTTCCTCACCCAACTTTTCTTCAAGCACAATTTTGCTTCTTGGTTTTGCATCCTTCATAAAGTCCTCCTCGAGGAAACGAGCATTCGTGCTAACGAAAGTCTTATCGTCCTCGGGACTATAGAAGATGAAACCCTTGGTTTCCTTTGGATATCCCACAAACAAACACAATTCTGACCTACTAGCCAATTTGCTAGCCTTAGCACATGTGCAGGGCAACCCCAAATTCGGATGTGGCCCAAACTTACTTTACGGCCAGTCCATATTTCATAAGGAGTACCAGGAACCGTTTTAGACGGAACTTGGTTCAGAATGTAAGCGGCTGTTTCGAGGGCATATCCCCAAAAGGAAAGAGGGAGTGATGAGTAACTCATCATTGATCTAACCATCTCCATAAGAGTTCGGTTCCTTCTCTCTGACACTCCATTTTGTTGAGGTGTGCCAGGTGCGGTAAGCTAAGAAGCGATACCTTCTTCTTTAAGAAAGTCATCGAACTCTCTAGACATATACTCACCACCTCGATCAGATCGAAGGGTTTTGATCACTTTGCCAGTTTGCTTTTCCACTAAAGCCCTAAAGACCTTAAATACGTTAAAGGTCTCGGATTTGTGTTTGAGCAAATAGACAAAACCATATCGTGAGTAATCATCGGTGAAGGTAACGAAGTATTCGTATCCTCCACGTGCCTGTTGGCTAAGCGGACCACATACATCAGAATGTATTAGTTCCAGCAACTCAGTGGCTCTTCGACCCTTATCGGAGAAAGGTCGCTTAGTCATTTTTCCTTCTATGCAGGATTCACAAGTAGGTAGTGAACCTATTGCAGGGGCTTGGAGTGGACCGTCCCCCACAAGTCTCTTAATCCTATCTAGACTGATATGACCAAGTCTTAAGTGCCATAGGTATGTTGATTTTGTTAGATCGGAGGATTCGGAAAGTTTGATCCTCTTTGGCTCCCTAATTAGATCATTATCTATTTCGGTGTCTAAAAGAGAAGGTTGAGTGGGATAGATGTAGAAAAGAGCATTCTTCATACATGCATCAGTGACAAAAGAATTATCAGGAAACGAAATACGAATACCATTCTTAATGAACTTTAAACAATAATCTTGCTCGAGAAGACGAGCAACAGATATTAAGTTCTTCCCAAAGATAGGAACAAAATAAACATTATTCAAGTTTAAAGTGCGGTCTTCAAAAGACAGCGTCACGGATCCCACAGCCTTCGCAGACACCAGGCTCCCATCACCCCATTTGAAACAGAACTCGCCTTCTTCTAAGCTTTTGGTTTTCTTGAAACCATTCAAGGAACAACAAATATGGTTAGTAGCAGCGGAGTCAAGAATCCATGTTGATACATTATCAGCTACTAAGCATGCTTCGGTAACTAGTACAATACTATGTTCCTTTGCTTTGAGATAGGCAGGACAGTTCCTTTTATCGGCCTTGTGAGGTCTCTTCACAGTTCCAGAGGCGGAGGCTTTTTGCTCAGTAGCATGTGCCTCTCCTTGATTCATCTTTCTCTTAGTGAGACCTACAGCAGTGTGAAGTTCCTCCATAAGCTTGGTAACAGTGTACTCTAGCTTGTTAATGAAGTAGTTCATTTTGGAGGTATCAAGAGATGCGGGGAGGGTTTCTAAGATCATATCTATGACATTCTTCCCATCAATCTCAGATCCTAGGATTTCCATTCTATTCAGAAAACTAATGATCAGTATCATAAAGTCTCCAACAGGAGTCCTAGCCTTCATATGACAGTTCATAAACTGTCGGACTGCTTGTTGCCTTGCCTGACGCCTTTGCCCTCCAAACATCTCAAGGAGATTATAGAGCATGTGGGCGGCAGTCTCAATGTCATGACGTTGCTTTTTCAGCATATTGTTCATAGATGCTAAGATATAGCACCTCATAATCTCATCGGATCGAAGCCAGGCCGCTAAGGCGTCATTGTCCTCTTGAGTTGAATCATCATTCGTCAGAGGAGGACACGGGGTGGTGAGTACCCATTTGTGCTTGGTAAGGATTATGTCGAGGTTATGTTTCGAATCTACGCAGTTTTTGTTTTCGAGTTTGTTCGAGGAAAGGATGAACGAGAGAAGGTTGAGAGACATATTGCCTATATAAGTTGAAACAAGTTTATGATTAGTCTTTGGTTTATGATTTAAGTTTTTAAATATTTGATAAAATCCAAAGGTGTTATAAACTAAACGATAATTTACTCCTTCGAGGGAAGGCCGCAAAAAATCTCCATTTATAAGTAAATGACACATCATTAATGCTTAGCCAAGATGTCAATACACCATTTTTGACCAGCCACCTTTTAAATTGGTTTGATCACTCACATCCTTTCGCAGGGCCTCGAGGGAGGATTACTAGGGATTGAGTCTAAGTGTGTAACCAACGACTTAGTCCAAAAGATTGACTTTGAAAAACAATCCGCCGAGGGGAGGTCTTGTCTCATTGTCTCACTTTCGGATTTAGCTCATTGAGCAATGATCAGTGCAAAGCGCCCTTGAGTACTCCCATTTAAGAGAGGGCCACGAGGGTGACTCTTAGTCTAGCGACAATTGCACATTTCATTAGTGTTGGGGATCGTGGGTTACAAACAACAAGTATAACCCTCCCACTTAGTTTTTGGAGTTGGTTCATCTACTCTTATAAGTTCGGAAACGGTTTTCCTAGTTATAGAGCGATAGAGCGGACAACTAGAAGTGAATCCTAGATCATCATGTTCAGAGCAGTGTTAGTGCATAAAGGCACAAGGTACATACTCGATCTTTTCCTATTTTCTATTTCGGGAAAGTGCATGAGGGAAGTGTGAACTTCAACTCACTCGAACACTTGAAAGTTTGAGATTACACATCTTTTTATTTTTCGGCTTGTCTACAAGGAGACCTCCCACTCAAATTTTTAAGAGCATATAGATTTTGAACATATGTGATATAGATATAGTTTTGAAAATTTGTTTGATTTGGATGACAAAATATTTTTCAAGTTTGATAGCGAAAACGGTTTTTCAAAATTCAAACTAGTTTTGTAAAAATTCAATTTCAATTAAACTTTCAAAAATCAAAACATTTTAATCTTACACATCATGTTTATAATCTTATGAAAAACATTTTTTCTCAAGAAATTTTTCTCATTAGAGTTCTATAACTCATGGTAGTGGGGCTGAAAATCCGGAATTCTAAAAAACTGGAGTTTCGGAACAGCCGCGCACCTCGGAGTAAAATCGCCATAACTGGCGGCTCCGATGTCCTTTTGACCTGAAACCGGTGGAATTGGACAGAGGACAGACAGAGATTTAATTTGATTCAAGAATCATTAAATTTCGATTTCTAAGCAGAGAGTTATGCCACTTTTACTGCGGGTTTTACTCCAGCTCGAAGAAAAAGAAATAATTAAAGCTTGGTCCTTTTTAGGTGCGAAAAAGAATCGAGTGTAACGGAACGTTTTAGGATGTTGTTAAAGCTTTTATTTTGTGTTTTATTAGCAAGGTAATAACATGGTATAAAAGAAATAACAACAGGCATAAAACGATTCAAGTAAATAAAAGAAACTAGCAAGACAATATAACTAGTCACAAAAATTTACTCGAAATTTCTCAAAACTTTAAAACACGTTTTTCAATATAAAAAATTAAAAACTTTTAGAACTGATTCTAATGTGTTTTAATAACATCCCAAACTCATAGAAAATCAACATGATTTTTAATTTAAAGGCAAGAGCAATAAATTAAAAAAAAATCTAAGATAACAATTCTAACTTGTCACAAAATTAGTAAACTTTCGAAAACGATTTTCAAGCTCATATTTTTAAATACATGTACATGCTAATCTTTGACCATAGCTCTGATACCATTTTTTGGAATTGATCTAGGGTTTAAGAAAAAGTTTAACGCTTCGTTAAGCGGCGGAATTTTAAAAATTTTCTTTTTCAAGTAAAACAGTTTTTACTAACCTAGACAAAGAGCAAGCACATGTAAATAAAAACTAATATGAGCGTAGAAGTTTACTAACCTTTCTTGAAGCTTGAACTTTGAGAAGCTTTTGGAAAGTTTGCAACGCTCGTCTCCCTCGCAGCACGTCTCTCTTTCTTTCCTCGGCACCTCGAGCAACCACGAAAGTTTCTATCACTAAATCACTCGAAATAAAGGAATTAGTGAGTGGGAACTTTTAAACACTACGACTTAAGAACGAGTCTTGAAGTTGCAGAGCTAAACACTAGGTCAAATGAGGACCTAGGTGCCAAAACAAAAATCGAAAATAAACTAGAGAGAGAGAGGAAGGGGCGGCAACCACAAGTTCTAGAGAGAGAGGCTCTCAATCTCTAACTTATGTGAAATGAATAAACAATGAGAATGATGCCTTTATTTATAGGTGAGGGATTACCTTCAATAAGGTAGTTTCCTCTTCTATAGAATATCACATATTCATGAGCAAATTATTTCCCTTTTTCCCTTAGAGTCACACGGCCAAGATACCTTCTAGAAGGCTTGGATTTGTTTCCTCTTTTGTTCTCTCTTGCTTGGTGGCCGAAATTCCCTTTCCTCATGGAGGAAATTTGTTTCCTCTTTTTCTTTTGGCAAGTATCTTCATACATCAATGCACAAAATAATTTCCTCTTTCTCTCTGTGGTATGCACGAAGTTTGAGTCTAGAACATGCTTCTAGATGTTTCTTTATTTGTTCATGACAAAATAAGAAAAGCCCATTAAGAATTTTCACATAAAATTCCATGAAATGAAATTAATCTTCAAGGCCCAAATTCTTTAACTTGGCCGTGAGGTTTTAACTTCATTTGTCATCATATGACAATGTGTCTCAAAAGACAAAAATACCCTTTTGACAATTTTCGTTTTTGTTTTGTCTTAGCTTCCAGTTTAACCATTCCTAATCGATGCGATTCGTGACAGTGACCTCATGGATCCAACTGAACAAAGCTTGAGCTAAAATACTTGGACTCAAAAGTTCACAAACCTTTTCCAAGTTTAGCTTAATGTCAAATGACTCCACTAAAGAGTTGACACTGAAAATCTCTCGGTTCAAATGAATTTATTTTCTACTCAAGAATTCAACCTAATTGTAATGAGTGGATCCACAAAATATTATCATGTTTACCCTTCATGAATATCATCAGCTAGTTGGGATTTACAAAATTACCATTTTACCCTTCTAGCTGTTATTTCCTCAACTCCTTTGTCGCTTGTGAATAGTTAGAAACAATGTATTGATGAGGAGCTAACAAGTCACATTGTTTCATCCAAAAGAGTCAAGACTCAATTTGGACACTGGCCAGTTCATTTATTCACACTCCCAGGAACAAAGCATGAGGTGATATACATTGCATTTCAGCAATCTTGTACATGAATTCCATATCTATGAGAACTTCACAAAGTTACTCATGACATTCTCACAACTTAGTACTTCACCAATAGGCCTTGTTCGGAATCACATAGTGAGTCCGAACTCTGACTTTCTCAAATGAGAATACTAAGGTGTGAAATGACATGTCTCATTTCAAGATTAAGGTAAGCACGATACAATTCATACGTAGTGACTTCGAGACATAAGAGGTTAAATGGTTTGTTCTTATCTTGTCTCTAGAAGTGCACTGGTCAATTCAGTACCTTCGGAAGATACCTAGAAGAACTATAGAGTCTCCAACTCTCAATGCCTCATAACCAGACATCATAGATTCTTCTAACAATCGTACTGAGGTCAATAGTCCCTTGACCCTTAGATTGCGAATATATCGTTTTAAGCAAACTACGAAGAGTTTGTTCATGCAAATCTACATTTGTCTCTTCGTAAGTTGTTAGGTTTGTTTATGGAGTAAAGACTAATGTTTTATCATAAAGCTTCAGACAAGGAAGATTGAATGAACGTTTCAACTTTTATTAATAAATAAGCAGTTACAAGCAAGAGTCTTTGTAAGACTATATGACATCATATGTACATAAATACACACTACAACTCTTCTTGTGGGCACCATTGACAACAAACTCCCACTTGACTCAAAGAAGATGTGTGTAGTAGTTCATGCCTAATCCCTCTCGATTTTTGTCGAAGACCTTGTTCGCTAGGGCCTTGGTGAATGGATCTGCCAGAGATCTACTTCACCTCCACGTCTCTGCGTTGCGCGATCTCTCGAATCAAATGGTATTTCCTCTCAATATGTTTAGAGCGCTTATGGCTTCGATGTTCCTTTGAGTTAGCGACAGCCCCACTATTATCACAATAAAGGGTCATGGGCTCGTCGACGTTTGGAACAATTTTCAAATACGTAAGGAATTTTCTAAGCCATACGGCCTCTTTGGATGCTTCACAAGCAGCTACATATTCTGCTTCCATTGTGGAGTCAGCAATGCAAGATTGCTTAATACTCCTCCACACAACAGCTCAACCATTAAGGATGAACACAGATCCCGAAGTGGATTTCCTGGAATCCTTATCCACTTGAAAATCGGAGTCGGTATATCCCGTCATAGTCAGGTCAGTACTCGAGTATGTAAGCATCAAGTTCCTAGTTCTTCGAAGATACTTAAGAACATGCTTAACATCAATCCAGTGCTCGGGTCCAGGGTTGGATTGGAAACGGCTAACTACGCCAACGGCGAAACAGATGTCAGGTCTAGTGCAAAGCATAGCATACATGAGGCTTCCTACGGCAGAGGCGTAAGGAATTTTCCTCATGTCTTCAATCTCTTGTGTAGTCTTGGGAGACTGGTCCTTAGAGAGTGAAACTCCATGCCTAAAGGGCGTTTGACCCTTCTTGGAGTCTTGCATCGAGAAGCGATCCATCACCTTATCAATATAAGATGCTTGAGAGAGCGACAGGGTCCGGTTTTTCCTATCTCAAAAGATTTGGATTCCCAGAATGTACGCAGCTTCTCCTAGATCCTTCATATCGAATTGCTTTGCCAGCCAGACCTTAAACTTAGATAACTTACCCACGTCATTACCAATGAGTAGTATATCATCGACATATAGCACCAGAAACACAACTTTGCCTTCGTGTATTAACTTGTAAACACAAGGCTCATCTATTGACTGTTCAAAGCCGAAGCTTTTCACAGTTTCATAGAATCTAATATTCCATGACCTAGATGCTTGCTTTAGTCCATAAATGGACTTAAGTAACTCACAAACCTTGGTCTCTTGACCTTCTTCCACGAAACCGTCTGGCTGAGCCATGTAAATGCGCTCGTCAAGATTTCCATTCAGGAAGGCTGTCTTGACATCCATTTGCCAGATCTCATAGTCGAGAGCTGCGGCTATGGATAGGAGTATGCGGATGGATTTAAGCATCGCGACTGGCGAGAAGGTTTCTTCATAGTCAATCCCTTCTTGTTGGGTATAACCCTTCGCCACAAGTCGTGCTTTGAACGTCTCGACGTTCCCATCAAGACCCCTATTCTTCTTGTATATCCACTAACACCCTACGGGTTTAATCCCTTCAGGAAGGTCTACAAGTTTCCAGACTTTGTTGACATACATCGAGTGCATTTCAACTTTCATGGCGGCAAGCCAAAGGTTTGATTCAGAACAAGCCATCGCTTGGCTATAGGAAACAGGATCATCCATGTCAGAGACGGCTACGAGAGAGTCTCCATAAGACATGTACCTGTCAGGCTTTTGAGTAGCCCTCCCACTACGTCGAAGTACTACTTGACGAGATTCTGATGAGTTAGGTTGTGTTTCAGTTGGGGTAAGAACAGTTCTTACAGATGAGGTAGAAGCTTCCTCACCCAACTTTTCTTCAAGCACAATTTTGCTTCTTGGTTTTGCATCCTTCATAAAGTCCTCCTCGAGGAAACGAGCATTCGTGCTAACGAAAGTCTTATCGTCCTCGGGACTATAGAAGATGAAACCCTTGGTTTCCTTTGGATATCCCACAAACAAACACAATTCTGACCTACTAGCCAATTTGCTAGCCTTAGCACATGTGCAGGGCAACCCCAAATTCGGATGTGGCCCAAACTTACTTTACGGCCAGTCCATATTTCATAAGGAGTACCAGGAACCGTTTTAGACGGAACTTGGTTCAGAATGTAAGCGGCTGTTTCGAGGGCATATCCCCAAAAGGAAAGAGGGAGTGATGAGTAACTCATCATTGATCTAACCATCTCCATAAGAGTTCGGTTCCTTCTCTCTGACACTCCATTTTGTTGAGGTGTGCCAGGTGCGGTAAGCTAAGAAGCGATACCTTCTTCTTTAAGAAAGTCATCGAACTCTCTAGACATATACTCACCACCTCGATCAGATCGAAGGGTTTTGATCACTTTGCCAGTTTGCTTTTCCACTAAAGCCCTAAAGACCTTAAATACGTTAAAGGTCTCGGATTTGTGTTTGAGCAAATAGACAAAACCATATCGTGAGTAATCATCGGTGAAGGTAACGAAGTATTCGTATCCTCCACGTGCCTGTTGGCTAAGCGGACCACATACATCAGAATGTATTAGTTCCAGCAACTCAGTGGCTCTTCGACCCTTATCGGAGAAAGGTCGCTTAGTCATTTTTCCTTCTATGCAGGATTCACAAGTAGGTAGTGAACCTATTGCAGGGGCTTGGAGTGGACCGTCCCTCACAAGTCTCTTAATCCTATCTAGACTGATATGACCAAGTCTTAAGTGCCATAGGTATGTTGATTTTGTTAGATCGGAGGATTCGGAAAGTTTGATCCTCTTTGGCTCCCTAATTAGATCATTATCTATTTCGGTGTCTAAAAGAGAAGGTTGAGTGGGATAGATGTAGAAAAGAGCATTCTTCATACATGCATCAGTGACAAAAGAATTATCAGGAAACGAAATACGAATTCCATTCTTAATGAACTTTAAACAATAATCTTGCTCGAGAAGACGAGCAACAGATATTAAGTTCTTCCCAAAGATAGGAACAAAATAAACATTATTCAAGTTTAAAGTGCGGTCTTCAAAAGACAGCGTCACGGATCCCACAGCCTTCGCAGACACCAGGCTCCCATCACCCCATTTGAAACAGAACTCGCCTTCTTCTAAGCTTTTGGTTTTCTTGAAACCATTCAAGGAACAACAAATATGGTTAGTAGCAGCGGAGTCAAGAATCCATGTTGATACATTATCAGCTACTAAGCATGCTTCGGTAACTAGTACAATACTATGTTCCTTTGCTTTGAGATAGGCAGGACAGTTCCTTTTATCGGCCTTGTGAGGTCTCTTCACAGTTCCAGAGGCGGAGGCTTTTTGCTCAGTAGCATGTGCCTCTCCTTGATTCATCTTTCTCTTAGTGAGACCTACAGCAGTGTGAAGTTCCTCCATAAGCTTGGTAACAGTGTACTCTAGCTTGTTAATGAAGTAGTTCATTTTGGAGGTATCAAGAGATGCAGGGAGGGTTTCTAAGATCATATCTATGACATTCTTCCCATCAATCTCAGATCCTAGGATTTCCATTCTATTCAGAAAACTAATGATCAGTATCATAAAGTCTCCAACAGGAGTCCTAGCCTTCATATGACAGTTCATAAACTGTCGGACTGCTTGTTGCCTTGCCTGACGCCTTTGCCCTCCAAACATCTCAAGGAGATTATAGAGCATGTGGGCGGCAGTCTCAATGTCATGACGTTGCTTTTTCAGCATATTGTTCATAGATGCTAAGATATAGCACCTCATAATCTCATCGGATCGAAGCCAGGCCGCTAAGGCGTCATTGTCCTCTTGAGTTGAATCATCATTCGTCAGAGGAGGACACGGGGTGGTGAGTACCCATTTGTGCTTGGTAAGGATTATGTCGAGGTTATGTTTCGAATCTACGCAGTTTTTGTTTTCGAGTTTGTTCGAGGAAAGGATGAACGAGAGAAGGTTGAGAGACATATTGCCTATATAAGTTGAAACAAGTTTATGATTAGTCTTTGGTTTAGGATTTAAGTTTTTAAATATTTGATAAAATCCAAAGGTGTTATAAACTAAACGATAATTTACTCCTTCGAGGGAAGGCCGCAAAAAATCTCCATTTATAAGTAAATGACACATCATTAATGCTTAGCCAAGATGTCAATACACCATTTTTGACCAGCCACCTTTTAAATTGGTTTGATCACTCACATCCTTTCGCAGGGCCTCGAGGGAGGATTACTAGGGATTGAGTCTAAGTGTGTAACCAACGACTTAGTCCAAAAGATTGACTTTGAAAAACAATCCGCCGAGGGGAGGTCTTGTCTCATTGTCTCACTTTCGGATTTAGCTCATTGAGCAATGATCAGTGCAAAGCGCCCTTGAGTACTCCCATTTAAGAGAGGGCCACGAGGGTGACTCTTAGTCTAGCGACAATTGCACATTTCATTAGTGTTGGGGATCGTGGGTTACAAACAACAAGTATAACCCTCCCACTTAGTTTTTGGAGTTGGTTCATCTACTCTTATAAGTTCGGAAACGGTTTTCCTAGTTATAGAGCGATAGAGCGGACAACTAGAAGTGAATCCTAGATCATCATGTTCAGAGCAGTGTTAGTGCATAAAGGCACAAGGTACATACTCGATCTTTTCCTATTTTCTATTTCGGGAAAGTGCATGAGGGAAGTGTGAACTTCAACTCACTCGAACACTTGAAAGTTTGAGATTACACATCTTTTTATTTTTCGGCTTGTCTACAAGGAGACCTCCCACTCAAATTTTTAAGAGCATATAGATTTTGAACATATGTGATATAGATATAGTTTTGAAAATTTGTTTGATTTGGATGACAAAATATTTTTCAAGTTTGATAGCGAAAACGGTTTTTCAAAATTCAAACTAGTTTTGTAAAAATTCAATTTCAATTAAACTTTCAAAAATCAAAACATTTTAATCTTACACATCATGTTTATAATCTTATGAAAAACATTTTTTCTCAAGAAATTTTTCTCATTAGAGTTCTATAACTCATGGTAGTGGGGCTGAAAATCCGGAATTCTAAAAAACTGGAGTTTCGGAACAGCCGCGCACCTCGGAGTAAAATCGCCATAACTGGCGGCTCCGATGTCCTTTTGACCTGAAACCGGTGGAATTGGACAGAGGACAGACAGAGATTTAATTTGATTCAAGAATCATTAAATTTCGATTTCTAAGCAGAGAGTTATGCCACTTTTACTGCGGGTTTTACTCCAGCTCGAAGAAAAAGAAATAATTAAAGCTTGGTCCTTTTTAGGTGCGAAAAAGAATCGAGTGTAACGGAACGTTTTAGGATGTTGTTAAAGCTTTTATTTTGTGTTTTATTAGCAAGGTAATAACATGGTATAAAAGAAATAACAACAGGCATAAAACGATTCAAGTAAATAAAAGAAACTAGCAAGACAATATAACTAGTCACAAAAATTTACTCGAAATTTCTCAAAACTTTAAAACACGTTTTTCAATATAAAAAATTAAAAACTTTTAGAACTGATTCTAATGTGTTTTAATAACATCCCAAACTCATAGAAAATCAACATGATTTTTAATTTAAAGGCAAGAGCAATAAATTAAAAAAAAATCTAAGATAACAATTCTAACTTGTCACAAAATTAGTAAACTTTCGAAAACGATTTTCAAGCTCATATTTTTAAATACATGTACATGCTAATCTTTGACCATAGCTCTGATACCATTTTTTGGAATTGATCTAGGGTTTAAGAAAAAGTTTAACGCTTCGTTAAGCGGCGGAATTTTAAAAATTTTCTTTTTCAAGTAAAACAGTTTTTACTAACCTAGACAAAGAGCAAGCACATGTAAATAAAAACTAATATGAGCGTAGAAGTTTACTAACCTTTCTTGAAGCTTGAACTTTGAGAAGCTTTTGGAAAGTTTGCAACGCTCGTCTCCCTCGCAGCACGTCTCTCTTTCTTTCCTCGGCACCTCGAGCAACCACGAAAGTTTCTATCACTAAATCACTCGAAATAAAGGAATTAGTGAGTGGGAACTTTTAAACACTACGACTTAAGAACGAGTCTTGAAGTTGCAGAGCTAAACACTAGGTCAAATGAGGACCTAGGTGCCAAAACAAAAATCGAAAATAAACTAGAGAGAGAGAGGAAGGGGCGGCAACCACAAGTTCTAGAGAGAGAGGCTCTCAATCTCTAACTTATGTGAAATGAATAAACAATGAGAATGATGCCTTTATTTATAGGTGAGGGATTACCTTCAATAAGGTAGTTTCCTCTTCTATAGAATATCACATATTCATGAGCAAATTATTTCCCTTTTTCCCTTAGAGTCACACGGCCAAGATACCTTCTAGAAGGCTTGGATTTGTTTCCTCTTTTGTTCTCTCTTGCTTGGTGGCCGAAATTCCCTTTCCTCATGGAGGAAATTTGTTTCCTCTTTTTCTTTTGGCAAGTATCTTCATACATCAATGCACAAAATAATTTCCTCTTTCTCTCTGTGGTATGCACGAAATTTTGAGTCTAGAACATGCTTCTAGATGTTTCTTTATTTGTTCATGACAAAATAAGAAAAGCCCATTAAGAATTTTCACATAAAATTCCATGAAATGAAATTAATCTTCAAGGCCCAAATTCTTTAACTTGGCCGTGAGGTTTTAACTTCATTTGTCATCATATGACAATGTGTCTCAAAAGACAAAAATACCCTTTTGACAATTTTCGTTTTTGTTTTGTCTTAGCTTCCAGTTTAACCATTCCTAATCGATGCGATTCGTGACAGTGACCTCACGGATCCAACTGAACAAAGCTTGAGCTAAAATACTTGGACTCAAAAGTTCACAAACCTTTTCCAAGTTTAGCTTAATGTCAAATGACTCCACTAAAGAGTTGACACTGAAAATCTCTCGGTTCAAATGAATTTATTTTCTACTCAAGAATTCAACCTAATTGTAATGAGTGGATCCACAAAATATTATCATGTTTACCCTTCATGAATATCATCAGCTAGTTGGGATTTACAAAATTACCATTTTACCCTTCTAGCTGTTATTTTCTCAACTCCTTTGTCGCTTGTGAATAGTTAGAAACAATGTATTGATGAGGAGCTAACAAGTCACATTGTTTCATCCAAAAGAGTCAAGACTCAATTTGGACACTGGCCAGTTCATTTATTCACACTCCCAGGAACAAAGCATGAGGTGATATACATTGCATTTCAGCAATCTTGTACATGAATTCCATATCTATGAGAACTTCCCAAAGTTACTCATGACATTCTCACAACTTAGTACTTCACCAATAGGCCTTGTTCGGAATCACATAGTGAGTCCGAACTCTGACTTTCTCAAATGAGAATACTAAGGTGTGAAATGACATGTCTCATTTCAGGATTAAGGTAAGCACGATACAATTCATACGTAGTGACTTCGAGACATAAGAGGTTAAATGGTTTGTTCTTATCTTGTCTCTAGAAGTGCACTGGTCAATTCAGTACCTTCGGAAGATACCTAGAAGAACTATAGAGTCTCCAACTCTCAATGCCTCATAACCAGACATCATAGATTCTTCTAACAATCGTACTGAGGTCAATAGTCCCTTGACCCTTAGATTGCGAATATATCGTTTTAAGCAAACTACGAAGAGTTTGTTCATGCAAATCTACATTTGTCTCTTCGTAAGTTGTTAGGTTTGTTTATGGAGTAAAGACTAATGTTTTATCATAAAGCTTCAGACAAGGAAGATTGAATGAACGTTTCAACTTTTATTAATAAATAAGCAGTTACAAGCAAGAGTCTTTGTAAGACTATATGACATCATATGTACATAAATACACACTACAACTCTTCTTGTGGGCACCATTGACAACAAACTCCCACTTGACTCAAAGAAGATGTGTGTAGTAGTTCATGCCTAATCCATCTCGATTTTTGTCGAAGACCTTGTTCGCTAGGGCCTTGGTGAATGGATCTGCCAGAGATCTACTTCACCTCCACGTCTCTGCGTTGCGCGATCTCTCGAATCAAATGGTATTTCCTCTCAATATGTTTAGAGCGCTTATGGCTTCGATGTTCCTTTGAGTTAGCGACAGCCCCACTATTATCACAATAAAGGGTCATGGGCTCGTCGACGTTTGGAACAATTTCCAAATACGTAAGGAATTTTCTAAGCCATACGGCCTCTTTGGATGCTTCACAAGCAGCTACATATTCTGCTTCCATTGTGGAGTCAGCAATGCAAGATTGCTTAATACTCCTCCACACAACAGCTCAACCATTAAGGATGAACACAGATCCCGAAGTGGATTTCCTGGAATCCTTATCCGCTTGAAAATCGGAGTCGGTATATCCCGTCATAGTCAGGTCAGTACTCGAGTATGTAAGCATCAAGTTCCTAGTTCTTCGAAGATACTTAAGAACATGCTTAACATCAATCCAGTGCTCGGGTCCAGGGTTGGATTGGAAACGGCTAACTACGCCAACGGCGAAACAGATGTCAGGTCTAGTGCAAAGCATAGCATACATGAGGCTTCCTACGGCAGAGGCGTAAGGAATTTTCCTCATGTCTTCAATCTCTTGTGTAGTCTTGGGAGACTGGTCCTTAGAGAGTGAAACTCCATGCCTAAAGGGCGTTTGACCCTTCTTGGAGTCTTGCATCGAGAAGCGATCCATCACCTTATCAATATAAGATGCTTGAGAGAGCGACAGGGTCCGGTTTTTCCTATCTCAAAAGATTTGGATTCCCAGAATGTACGCAGCTTCTCCTAGATCCTTCATATCGAATTGCTTTGCCAGCCAGACCTTAAACTTAGATAACTTACCCACGTCATTACCAATGAGTAGTATATCATCGACATATAGCACCAGAAACACAACTTTGCCTTCGTGTATTAACTTGTAAACACAAGGCTCATCTATTGACTGTTCAAAGCCGAAGCTTTTCACAGTTTCATAGAATCTAATATTCCATGACCTAGATGCTTGCTTTAGTCCATAAATGGACTTAAGTAACTCACAAACCTTGGTCTCTTGACCTTCTTCCACGAAACCGTCTGGCTGAGCCATGTAAATGCGCTCGTCAAGATTTCCATTCAGGAAGGCTGTCTTGACATCCATTTGCCAGATCTCATAGTCGAGAGCTGCGGCTATGGATAGGAGTATGCGGATGGATTTAAGCATCGCGACTGGCGAGAAGGTTTCTTCATAGTCAATCCCTTCTTGTTGGGTATAACCCTTCGCCACAAGTCGTGCTTTGAACGTCTCGACGTTCCCATCAAGACCCCTTTTCTTCTTGTATATCCACTAACACCCTACGGGTTTAATCCCTTCAGGAAGGTCTACAAGTTTCCAGACTTTGTTGACATACATCGAGTGCATTTCAACTTTCATGGCGTCAAGCCAAAGGTTTGATTCAGAACAAGCCATCGCTTGGCTATAGGAAACAGGATCATCCATGTCAGAGACGGCTACGAGAGAGTCTCCATAAGACATGTACCTGTCAGGCTTTTGAGTAGCCCTCCCACTACGTCGAAGTACTACTTGACGAGATTCTGATGAGTTAGGTTGTGTTTCAGTTGGGGTAAGAACAGTTCTTACAGATGAGGTAGAAGCTTCCTCACCCAACTTTTCTTCAAGCACAATTTTGCTTCTTGGTTTTGCATCCTTCATAAAGTCCTCCTCGAGGAAACGAGCATTCGTGCTAACGAAAGTCTTATCGTCCTCGGGACTATAGAAGATGAAACCCTTGGTTTCCTTTGGATATCCCACAAACAAACACAATTCTGACCTACTAGCCAATTTGCTAGCCTTAGCACATGTGCAGGGCAACCCCAAATTCGGATGTGGCCCAAACTTACTTTACGGCCAGTCCATATTTCATAAGGAGTACCAGGAACCGTTTTAGACGGAACTTGGTTCAGAATGTAAGCGGCTGTTTCGAGGGCATATCCCCAAAAGGAAAGAGGGAGTGATGAGTAACTCATCATTGATCTAACCATCTCCATAAGAGTTCGGTTCCTTCTCTCTGACACTCCATTTTGTTGAGGTGTGCCAGGTGCGGTAAGCTAAGAAGCGATACCTTTGTTGATGAGGAGCTAACAAGTCACATTGTTTCATCCAAAAGAGTCAAGACTCAATTTGGACACTGGCCAGTTCATTTATTCACACTCCCAAGAACAAAGCATGAGGTGATATACATTGCATTTCAGCAATCTTGTACATGAATTCCATATCTATGAGAACTTCACAAAGTTACTCATGACATTCTCACAACTTAGTACTTCACCAATAGGCCTTGTTCGGAATCACATAGTGAGTCCGAACTCTGACTTTCTCAAATGAGAATACTAAGGTGTGAAATGACATGTCTCATTTCAGGATTAAGGTAAGCACGATACAATTCATACGTAGTGACTTCGAGACATAAGAGGTTAAATGGTTTGTTCTTATCTTGTCTCTAGAAGTGCACTGGTCAATTCAGTACATTCGGAAGATACCTAGAAGAACTATAGAGTCTCAAACTCTCAATGCCTCATAACCAGACATCATAGATTCTTCTAACAATCGTACTGAGGTCAATAGTCCCTTGACCCTTAGATTGCGAATATATCGTTTTAAGCAAACTACGAAGAGTTTGTTCATGCAAATCTATATTTGTCTCTTCGTAAGTTGTTAGGTTTGTTTATGGAGTAAAGACTAATGTTTTATCATAAAGCTTCAGACAAGGAAGATTGAATGAACGTTTCAACTTATATTAATAAATAAGCATTTACAAGCAAGAGTCTTCGTAAGACTATATGACATCATATGTACATAAATACACACTACAACTCTTCTTGTGGGCACCATTGACAACAGAACTCCAGTCGAGGCTCGACTCTAGATGCGAAGCTCGACTCGAGGAGACCGACTCGAGGCTCGATTCGAGGAGACCGACTCGAGGCTCGACTCGAGGAGACTGACTCAAGGCTCAACTCGAGGAGCGAGGCTCGACTCGAGGAGCCGATTCAAATCTCGACTCGAGGGGCTAGGCTTGACTCAAGGAGTCAAGAGTTTGGGCGATGGCTTGAAAGGCTTGCCACTCTTCAGGACCTCTGGCCTGACCATCGACCCTTTGAGCGGCGTGCCTTCTCGGCGTCTCGGGTTTTTCGAAAACGATCGACAATATTAGCCCCCCAAGTTCGTCGCTCGGGTTGTTCCCGGCGGTGAACTTTTTGTCTTTCCCGTTGGGTGTTTGAGGAAAATACCTTCTAAATCCCGTCACCCAAGGAAAATTTTCCTTTCCTTTCCTTTTTTTTTTGGCTCAGCCGCGTGGCGCACCCCATGGATGGCGCGGCGCGCGGTCTGAGCGGCGCGACCCGTGCGTGGGGCTGGTTCGTTTCCCGCGGGGGAATTCGACTTTTTTGGAGGTTTTCCTCCGTTTTTCTCCTTGTGGGAGTAGGATTTCAACTTCTACCCCCCATGAGTCTATAAATAGACCCCCCCTCTCTCCTATTCCTCCACTTTATTTTTCCTCTCTTTCTCTACGCTTGTTTCTTTTTTACGCTTACATTATGGGTGTCCCTTCCCTTTTCTCAACTGAGAGTCCCGAGATTGATTTCTCTCTCTTGTTTCAGGGTTCTGAACATGTAGAGGATGATCTCTTCGCGGGATTAGGGGAAGTTCCTCTGCACGTGGAAGAGAATCTAAGCGGCGTAGAGCAGTGGCTCGAGGAAGGCGAGCTGGGCGTGACCGTGCCTGTTGCTCAGCCTCAAGAAGAGTGCGCGCAACCTGGGCGCGGAGCAGGCGAGGGGGTCGATCATCCCGCGTCCGGGGATCTCGCTCCTCGCCTCGTGATCAACTTGGTTGGCGAGGGGGCTCGTGACAAGGCCTGCCCTGACGTGCCAAAGTCGGCTTGGATTCTTGCGGCACGCCGGGAGACATTGCTAGAGTCGGTCCTCGACGAGATTGACTGCGTGGATGATTTTGGTCCCGAGTCTGAAGATCCCGGAGGTGATTCGGAGACATGTCCGAGGGCCGAAGGCCTTGCATCGGAGTGTCCCGAGGCGCCATCGGCGGCTGCCGCGGCCGTGCCGGAGGGCGGGGGCCCTTCCGTGGATCCAGTGGGTTCTCAGCCTGAGACCCCTGACGCAGAGGCAATAGTATCGGTGAGGTCGCTTGCTAGGACGGAGTGGTATCCCGAGGAGGGCTTTGCTGCTCCCGAGGACTTCGATTGTTCGGGGGTCGATGCTTCGACCTCGCTCACCTACTGAACATTCATTGGTCTCAGGGAGGCATTCGCCATTCCATTGTCCGTAACGCTTCTCCATCCCTTACGGGGCGACCGTCCTTTCCGCCCTCGCCGTGGGTTTGCCGTAGTTTTAGTTGCGAGTCTCAACTGCGGGCTGCGGTTGCCGTTTCAACCCATCGTTCAGCAGCTCCTTGCCCGTCTGGGGGTGCATGCATGTCAGATGAGCCCGACGTTCTACCGTATCGTGGCGATGTGTCACATGGAGTGGCATTGCCAGACAGAGCAGGTGATGACCGTGAGTGACTTTCGTAATCTCATCGCGGTCTTCTCTGCGCCCGGGCAACCCAGTTTCTTCATGGCCCACGATCGCCGGAACACCAAGCTGATCATGGACTCAGAGAAGTATAACCGACGACCATGGGTGTGGGTCTCGGCGGAGGCTTTTGGCAACGCGCCACTCCGGTTCGGTCCCTTGACCGAGTTTTCTGCTAACGCGGGGCCGATGATCTCGACTTCGTGAAGGAGATCCGGGGAATGTCGGAGGCTCGGAAGGCCGTCGAACGATTTTGTTCCCCTGAGCTGATGGCTTCCACTGGGTGGTTCCCGCCGTTTCCACCTAGCCGTGGCGACAGTCAGCGGACCGAGAGTGCTCCCAGTGTCGCATCATCTCTCTCGAGCGGCGGTCTTCAAGGTATGTCGACGTGTCACACTTTTTGCTTTTGTTCTTAGTTTAGGGTTTTGACTTTGTCGCTTTTGTAGTCTCTTCGGCAAAGGCGAGGGCTCGGGCGCGCTTGGCGAAGGCTTCCCGGGACCCGAAGTCGTTGGCGGCGGTCCGTTCTCGGATTGCCGCGCGGAACGGTCGGGAGAAACCTGATACCGATCATCGGACGGAGAGCGGTCCTCGCGTTTCTTTGAAGCGACCCTCCTCCTTGGCTCTACCAGACACGTCTTCCGACTCGAAGCGCGTGAACTCGGTGGTCGACGTGGAGGCCGCGGAGGTTAGAGGGGAATGTTCCCTGGGTCTCGCTCAATCCTCGATGAAGATTTGGAAGAGCGTCGTGGCCAGCAGCGACGTGGAGTTCTTCCGTCACGGCGTTTCTGATGCACAGAGAGTAAGTTTCTCTTGCTTTGTTTGTTAGGAACCTATCTTTTGCTGAATTATCTCTTTGCCTTCTCAGGTACTTGCTCGAGCAACCCGGGGCGAGAAGATCCTTCACGACCTCATCAGGCGGATGAGCCGTGCCCAGGAGGAGCTTGCTCAAGCGAAGTCTCAGCTGGCCCACGCCGAGCGAGGTTCTCACTCAAAGGCAGAGTTTACGAGTCACCGCGAGCAGCTTCAAGAAGCTCGCGTGGAACTGGGTGTTACCCGCGGCAAATGCGACCGTGCTCAGGCGGCGGTGGCGAAGATGGCTGAGGAGCTAACGACGGAACGTCAAGCTCTCGAGGTGGCGACTCGATCGACGGAGGTCTTCCGGAGCTAGGCGCGGGACCTTCGACGCCAGCTAGAGTTGCGCACAGAGGAAGTAGGTATCCTTCAGGGCCAACTCTCATCGAGCGAAGCCGCCCGCGTTCGAGCGGAGCGCGAGCGCGATTCCTTGGCGGAGGAGGTGGCTCGGGTCACCGTGGAGAAAGCTGCGGCGGAACAGCTCGCGTCCGACCTTCAAGACGGCTTCGATGTCGGAGTCGAGGAGGCAAGACACGCGGCGGCGGTGGAGTGTCGGGACGCCACAGCTACCGAGAATGTTTCTCGGGGGGTCACCTTCCACTTCTTCGACTCGTTGTTCCCACCACTCGACGGGGCCGATCCCGTAGGCGACGATCCCGCCGAGTGACATTTTTTTTATTATCTTTCTCGCGCAAGTGTTTAGCGCACGCTTTCCTTTAGGTTTTTCCATTCAGCGCACTTGTTTTAGCGCATGCTTTCTAGGATTTCGGGGCAGTTGCCCTTTTCTTTCGTGAGACATTATTTATTTTTATGAACGTTTTCGCACATTTACTTTTTATGGCGTGTTTAGATAGGCAAGTGTTTGTGTCAATGGTATTGCCAATTCTCTTTCCTCAGCAGGATACTTTTTCAGACGCGCCAGTCACTTGGATGGTTTGCGTTCTGTAAGTTTTTTCAACTGCGAGTCAGCCATGCTACGTAGGCGTCTTACGTGTGCCGGATTGTGCCACGTAGATGTCTCAGGTCGCGCCAGGTAGGCGTCCTGGTTGCGCCATGTAGGCGTCTTAGGTGCGCCATGTAGGCATCTTAAGTGGGCCACGTAGGCGTCTTAGGTGCGCCATGTAGGCGTCTTAGGTGCGCCATGTAGGCGTCTTAGGTCACGCCATGTAGGCGTCTTAAGTGCGCCGTGTAGGCGTCTTAGGTCGCGCCATGTAGGCGTCTTAGGTCGCGCCATGTAGGCGTCTTACGTGCGCCATGTAGGCGTCTTAGGTTACGCCATGTAGGCGTCTTAGGTTGCGCCATGTAGGCGTCTTACGTGCACCATGTAGGCGTCTTAGGTCGCGCCATGTAGGCGTCTTACGTGCGCCATGTAGGCGTATTAGGTTGCGCCATGTAGGCGTCTTAGGTGCGCCATGTAGGTGTCTTAGGTGCGCCATGTAGGCGTCTTAGGTGCACCATGTAGGCGTCTTAGGTCGCGCCATGTAGGCGTCTTACGTGCGCCATGTAGGCGTCTTAGGTTGCGCCATGTAGGCGTCTTACGTGCGCCATGTAGGCGTCTTAGGTTGCGCCATGTAGGCATCTTACGTGCGCCATCTAGGCGTCTTAGGTTGCGCCATGTAGGCGTCTTACGTGCGCCATGTAGGCGTCTTAGGTTGCGCCACGTAGGCGTCTTAGGTTGCGCCATGTAGGCGTCTTACGTGCGCGATGTAGGCGTCTTAGGTTGCGCCATGTAGGCGTCTTAGGTTGCGCCATGTAGGCGTCTTAGGTTGCGCCATGTAGGCGTCTTACGTGCGCCATGTAGGCGTCTTAGGTTGCGCCATGTAGGCATCTTACGTGCGCCATGTAGGCGTCTTAGGTTGCGCCACGTAGGCGTCTTAGGTCGCGCTATGTAGGCATCTTACGTGCGCCATGTAGGCGTCTTAGGTTGCGCCATGTAGGCGTCTTACGTGCGCCATGTAGGCGTCTTAGGTTGCGCCATGTAGGCATCTTACGTGCGCCATGTAGGGGTCTTAGGTTGCGCCATGTAGGCGTCTTAGGTCGCGCCATGTAGGCATCTTAAGTGCGTCGTGTAGGCGTCTTAGGTCGCGCCATGTAGGCGTCTTACGTGCGCCATGTAGGCGTCTTAGGTTGCGCCATGTAGGCGTCTTACGTGCGCCATGTAGGCGTCTTAGGTTGCGCCATGTAGGCATCTTACGTGCGCCATCTAGGCGTCTTAGGTTGCGCCATGTAGGCGTCTTACGTGCGCCATGTAGGCGTCTTAGGTTGCGCCACGTAGGCGTCTTAGGTTGCGCCACGTAGGCGTCTTAGGTTGCGCCATGTAGGCGTCTTACGTGCGCCATGTAGGCGTCTTAGGTTGCGCCATGTAGGCATCTTACGTGCGCCATGTAGGCGTCTTAGGTTGCGCCACGTAGGCGTCTTAGGTCGCGCTATGTAGGCATCTTACGTGCGCCATGTAGGCGTCTTAGGTTGCGCCATGTAGGCGTCTTACGTGCGCCATGTAGGCGTCTTAGGTTGCGCCATGTAGGCGTCTTACGTGCGCCATGTAGGGGTCTTAGGTTGCGCCATGTAGGCGTCTTACGTGCGCCACGTAGGCGTCTTATGTTGCGCCATGTAGGCGTCTTACGAATTTTTTGGTGGAGCGTGTTCTTTTGAGGGTTTCCTTACCATTGCTAGCCCCCCCAAGTTTTAGAGTTATAAGTTTAATTTTTGATAACCGGAAAACTTGCACAAAACTAAATTTGAAACGGAAGACTAAAGTTTTATTATTTTTGCGAAAAATTTGCGAGAAATTTAAAATCCTAAAACATTGGCTCGTAGGCCTTATTGAAAATAGGAAATAAAGCGATAAAAACGTGGGAAATGCTAGCTACTGGCAGTACTGCCTCAAATGTTCCGCATTCCACGGGTGGCGAATTGGAGTTCCATCCGTGTGCTCGATGTAGTAGGTCCCGTCGTGAATGACTTTGCGGACTCTATAGGGGCCTTCCCAGCTCGGGCCTAGGACACCGGCGCCTTGAACTTCCGTATTCTGGAAAACCCGTCTGAGTACAAGGCTTCCAACGGCAAAGGTTCGCCTTTTGATCTTGGAGTTGTAGTATCTTTCGATCTTGTGTTTCTGTGCGGCGAGGCGTTTGAATGCTTCTGATCTCTTTTCGTCGATCAAATCCAACTCCAGGCGCATGGCCTCGTCGTTGTTTGCTTCGTCGAATGTATCGACTCGGAACGTGGGTATCTCGATTTCGATCGGAACCACGGCCTCGACCCAATTTGCAAGGGAAAATGGCGTTTCGCCGGTGGCGTTTCGCGCGGTCGTCGTGTAAGCCCATAGGACGAAGGGCAACTCCTCGGCCCAGACGCCCTTTCTGTCTTCGAGCTTCTTTTTGAGATTGCTCTTGATAGTCTTGTTGACCGCCTCGACCTGACGCGGCGAGGAGAAGGTCTTGCTGATCTTTAGCTGATCGCAGATATCTCTTACTCGCGCGTTGTCGAATTGGGCGCCATTGTCGGTCACGATTGAGGCGGGGATACCGTGCCTGCATATGATACTTTTCCAGATGAAGTTTGTCGTGTTCGCTTCAGTTATTTGGCAAGCGGCTCGGCCTCTACCCACTTAGTGAAGTAGTCAATGGCGATAATGGCATACTCGTATTGCCTCGGCGCTCTATTGAGCTTGCCAATGATGTCCACGCCCCATTTAGCAAAGGGACGTAGGACAACAATGCTGCTTAATGGGGTTGGAGGCTGTCGCGGAATTTCCGTGAAGCGCTGGCATTTGTCGCAACGCCTTGCCCATTCGCAAGCATCTCGCTTCATGGTAGGCCAGACATAGCCTTGCTTAAGCGCTTTGAGCGCGAGGGAAGTTCCAGCGGCGTGGTTCCCACAGATGCCCTCATGAATTTCGCGGAGGACCTTGGTCGACTCAACGCTATCGAGGCATCGGAGCAGCGATGTTGAGTAACCGCGCTTATAGAGTACGCCCTCTCGGAGGGTGTATTTGGATGCTAAGGCCCTCAGCTTATCGGCTTCTTTGCGGTCTTCGGGGAGTTCCCCTCTTCGCAGAAACTCGACAATTGAGTCCATCCAAGTGGGCTGAGATGCCGCCTCTATGGTCCCGACTTCGTCTCGGGAGACGGATGGCCGCGGGAGAAATTCAATAGGTACGGTGCCCAACCCGTCTTCATCGATGCCGGATCTGAGGCGAGCAAGTGCGTCAGCCTCTGAATTATGTTCTCTCGGGATTTGGTGAATCTCGAACCAAGAGAGGGCATCGAGTTTGGAGTTTGTCTTAGCCAGGTACGTAGCCATATTGGGTTCCTTGGCGGTGTAATCTCCTTTTACTTGGTTCACGATCAACTGCGAGTCGCAGTGTATTCGCAGGTTACGGGAGCCGAGCTTCTGAGCTAGCTCTATCCCTACGATGAGCGCCTCGTATTCGGCCTCATTGTTGGAGGCTTGGAAGCCATAGTGGAGGGCGTATCACAGCCTTTCACCATCGGGGTTAATCAAGACTATCCCGGCGCCAGCCCCCCGAGCATTAGATGCCCCGTCTACATATAACTCCCAGATGGGACCCGTCGGGTCTACCTTCCTTTTCCGAGTTAACGCATCATCGTTTAGGTCAGTTTCCGCTCTTCCCATATCGGGAGTGTAGGAGAATTCTGCCACGAAGTCGGCTAAGGCCTGCCCCTTTATAGCCGTTCTTGGGTGGAACTCAATCCCGTACTCGCTCAATTCTTGGGACCAGATCGCCATGCGAGTCGATGTTCCCTTTTGAAGAGCCTTACCGATCGGATGCTCGGTTCACACCACGATTGGGTGAGCTTGGAAGTACGGCCGTAGCTTCTTAGCTGCCGTTACGAGAGCCAGCGAAAGTTTCTCTATCTCGGTGTAGCGCGTTTCCGCGTCGAGTAAGGCTTTGCTCACGTAGTAGACCGGCCATTGGACCTTGTCTTCTTCGCGGACAAGAACAACACTTACAGCTCTTTCAGAGACGGCGAGATATACGTATAGCACCTCGCCTTCTCTTGGTTTAGAGAGGAATGGTGGGGACCCAAAGTAAGCCTTCATTTCCTGGAAGGCATCTTCGCATTCGTCCGTCCACTCAAAGTCGTCCGCCTTCTTTAGAGCTTTGAAGAACGGTTGACACTTGTCGGTGGCCTTAGACACGAAGCGTGTCAGAGCGGCGACCCGACCGGTCAGGCTTTGTACCTCTTTGACTCGTCTTGGAGACTTCATTTCAAGGAGTGCCTTGATTTTTTCGGGATTCGCTTCTATCCCTCGTCGGCTGACGATATATCCGAGGAATTTCCCGGATTCAACCCCGAACACGCATTTGTTGGGATTGAGTTTCATTTTATATTGGCGGAGGATTGTGAACATCTCCCTCAGGTCGTGTACGTGATTGGTTGCCAGCAGGCTTTTAACGAGCATGTCGTCCACGTACACTTACATCGTCTTGCCGATTTGATCGGCGAAGATCCGATTTACCAAGCGCTGGTACGTTGCTCCCGCGTTCTTAAGGCCGAAAGGCATGACCTTGTAACAATAGAGACCTCGATCGGTGACAAAGGTCGTCTTAATTTGATCAGGCTCGTGCATTCGAATTTGGTTGTAGCCCGAATAGGCGTCCATGAAGCTTAGAAGTTCATGGCCGGCCGTGGCGTCCACCAGTTGTTCGATACGCGGGAGTGGAAAGCAGTCCTTAGGGCAGGCTTTGTTAAGGTCTTTGTAGTCTATACAAATTCGCCACTTCCCATTAGGCTTTTTCACCATTACCACGTTGGCGACCCACTTGGGGTACTTAGCCTCTCGGATGAAGTTTGCGGTGATGAGTTTCTCGACCTCTTCATTTATGGCCAGGTATTGTTCTGGGTTGAACGTTCGTCTAGCCTGCACCTTCTCAGCGACCTTTGGGTCGTCGTTCAATCGGTGCACTATTACTTCGGGATCGATTCCAGGCATGTCCGCATGAGTCCATGCAAAAACATCCTTGAATTCCCAGAGGAAGGCAGTAAGCTGAGTTTTGATGGCGAGTGGAAGCCGGGTGCCGACCCTTACAACCTGATCAGGCTTAGATTCATCCAGGACGATTGGCACAAGATCGTCAGAGGTTTCCACCTTAAGTCTTTCGACTTCATCCCGGGGGTCAAGTTCTTCGAACTTCCTTGCGTCCCTTGGGTCGCATGGGTAATCGTCTTCCAGTTGGAAGATAGTGTTGACCATTTTTCCCGCGGATTTACCATCAACTCATTGCACGTAGCATATTCTGGCTTGGGATTGGTCTCCGGCCATAATGCAAATTCCTTCCTCGGTGGGGAATTTCACCAGTAGGTGGTACGTGGAAGTTATTGCCCTTAGCCGGTTCAACGTGGGTCGCCCGATGATTAAGTTATAGGGCGACTCCTGATCGACCACTAGGAATGGAACCATGTGAACGGCCTCAATTCCTCCAGGGGTCCCAAAGGTGACCGGCAGGTCGATGATGCCCTCGGTCATAACCTTTTCTCCCGTGAACCCAAACAAAGGCGTTTGGGTCGGAGTCGGGCGTAGCCCCCCGAGCTTCATGCGCTCTAGGGTGGACTTGAAAATTATGTCGGCAGCGCTGCCGTTGTCGATGAGAACCCTTTTCACCAAGTTATTGGCCACCTGGGCTTTGAGCACAATTGCGTCATTGTGTGGATGCACAACCCACTTGGCCTCCTCATTGGTGAAATACATCGTCTCGTGGGGCACGGACGAAGGTTCTTCGTATGTAAAGTTGAAGTGCATGGCAGCGCCTTCCTGAGCCACGGCCTTAAGGAATTTCTTCCGTTGTCGGGCTGAATCTCCATCTTGTGGACCTCCCAATATGGTGGTTACCACGTGGAGTTGTGGGTTGGCGTTGGCAGCAGCCGTGGTTCGGTCGGCAGCAGCGGCTGTTCCTCCTCCCTGACCAGACTGTTGTCTGTTCGTGGTGGGGCCCGCAGCGCTAATCATGCGTAACACGAACTCTTTCAGCTCACCCCGTTGGATCAAAGCCTCGCTTTGTCTTTTAAGATTGTAGCATTCCGAGGTCAAATGACCGTATTCCCGATGGAACTCACAATATCTGGATCGATCGCGAGTTACAGGATCCTTTTTCATTGGAGCCGGGGGCGTGAACTTGTCACGTGCCAGAGCCAGGATTCGTTATGGCGCCGTGTTCAGCGGCGTGAACGACGAGTACCCTTTGAATTTTTCCGCGAGTCGCGGCTTCTGAGGTACAGGGGGTTGGTCGTTAGAAACCTGATTTCCCTTGTTTCGTCTTTTACGAGGTTCGTTTTGCTCGTGGCTAGGTTCTTCTCGACGACGAGAGCTTTGATTAGTGCTCTTGCGGCCGTCGAGATAATCTTCGACTCCCATGAAGGTCTTAGCTCGAGTCATTAACTCGGCCATGGTAGAAGGGACACGGCCGACGACTGACTTGAGGAAGTCACTTGTGCGCAAGCCTTCTATGATAGCGGCAATTGCGTCACCGTCGTCAAAGCGGTCAACCTTGTTCGACTCTTCAGTGAATCGGGCGAGATATCGTCTAAGAGACTCGCCACTCTCTTGCCTGATTGACCACATGTACATCTTGGTCTTCTTCTGGACCATAGACGTAGCGAACCGTGCTAGGAACACGTCCTTCAGGTCTTTGAACGAGTGGATGCTTCCTGGCCTTAAGTTCTTGAACCACTCAAAACCGGGTCCGGCGAGGGTCAAACTAAAAGCTTGGCACATGGCGCCAGGAGAAACACCCTGCATCGTCATCCAGGTTTCATAGTGCCGGATGTGGTAAGCAGGATCTGCTTTCCCATCATAGGGAGTGAGGTTCGGGAGTTTGAAATTCCCCGTACAAACCTCAGCCAATATCTGAGCCGTGAAAGGCGAGGAATTCTCCTCAACGACCCCATAGGTGCTTCCACCTATTCCGTATTCTCGGAGATCTCGTACCTCATTTCGAAGGTTGTGGATCATAGTGACCACATCGAGACCGGTCGTTGGAGTAACCCCTTGTTCGGGAAGAGTCACCTGTAGCCTCTCGTTAGACCCTTGACCTGCGCAGCGGTTCCCGTTAGTTGGGGCTGCCAGCGGGATGTTGGGCCTAGAGCTTAGCCGCTCTCTCAAATCATTGCCACGCCCAATGCGTTGAGCAGTGAGGCGGTCCCTAAGGTCAGGGCTGGTCGTACGGAGGCGCAGGCTTCGTCTGCGACGGCGCGCTCTCCGCGTGCCCTGACTTTCCGCAACATTCTCCCTTGGACCTAGTCGGTCGAGGGCTGAACGTCGGGAATTCTCCTCTTGAGAAGCTGCCGGCGCGTCGCCTGTCCGGGGTAAGGGATTCGATGGACCGACTTCAAACACGGCGGGGAGTTCCCCGTCCTTCGTGAGAGAAGTCTCAATATCCTCCGACTCACCAGTACCCTCGTAATCAGGATCGCGGTCGCGGCTTTCCTCGTTGAGGTTCTCAGGATCCCCGTTGGGGATTACCGTGTCACGCACAGGTTGCTTCGCAGCCAGTCGGCTGTGGTACCTTGCGTTCCTCGCCTTTAGTCGGCGGATACTCTCCTCTAACTCTATGATGCGGTTGTCCCTGCTATCGAAAGTCTCGAGCTAGGCTTTCTCCGATCAGCCCGCCTCTCGGAAGAGGTAAGGGGTGAGGAGGATGAGTGACCATGCCTTGGGTGTCGGCTGCCTACGTACCCGTGCGTGGGATCAGGTCAGAACGTAGTTCAGGCGTGTGTAGCGCAGTATGAGGCATAGAACCTTGGTGGAGAAGCGTACTTGACGAAGGAGACGGGGCACAAGGAGTCCTCGGCGGTGTCTTAGAACCTCGGAGATCGCGTGTGCGTCTAGCGTGTTAGACGCGGAGGGGGACTCTAGTCGAGAACCCTAGGGGCGTGCTTGAGCACCGGGGGGCGTTCGGTTAGAGGGAGCGACGTCCGGGAAGTTCCTGTGAGTGCTTTGGAACCTCTGAGAACGAGAGAGACTAGAGAGAATGCTTCAGGCCAAAAATGGCATCAAGAGAAGCAGTGAGAAATCGAGCGTATCGATAGGAGATGAAGGGATCGCTTCCCCCTCAGTGAGAGGGGGTTTATATAGGTGTTTTGGGACCCTAAGGGGGTCCTTTGGCGTCCATGTGGGACTAGGAACGCGTACCTTTCCAAGGGGAGGCGCACAAAGGGGATGCGGCGCACAATGCGCGGCGCGCGACCCGCGGCGCGCAACCCGCGGCGCGCGGTGTGGCGGGCGCGGCGCGCGCTGGGCAGCGCCTTCGTGGGTTTTTCGCGACCGTCGTCCTTCCGGGCCCGTTAAGCTATTGTGGGCTTTGCATTTTGGGTTTGTGACATGAATGTAGTTATTTGACGGGTAGAACTCGAGTCGAGGCTCGACTCGAGGAGCGAAGCTCGACTTGAGGAGACCGACTCGAGGCTCGACTCGAGGAGACTGACTCAAGGCTCAACTCGAGGAGCGAGGCTCGACTCAAGGAGCCGATTCAAATCTCGACTCGAGGGGCTAGGCTTGACTCAAGGAGTCAAGAGTTTGGGCGAGGGCTTGAAGGCTTGCCACTCTTCAGGATCTCCGGCCTGACCATCGGCCCTTTGAGCGGCGGGCCTTCTTGGCGTCTCGGGTTTTCCGAAAATGACCGACAACAAGAATTGTTTGAACTGCACCATAAGGTCTTTTACGACCTTCAAATAGGCTTCCATTCGCTCGTCCCGTGTCTCGTATTCGTTGGAGTATTGATTTTCTATGAGCTGAGAGTCGCAAAAAGCTTGTACTTGCTTTGCTCCGACGGCTCTAACCAATCTTAGTCCAGCTATTAGCGCTTTGTACTCGGCCTCGTTGTTGGATGCAACGAAGTCGAGTCTGCATGATTGCTCGATGATTTCACCGTGGGGGATGTTAGGTGTACTCCTACTCCTGCCCCTTGTTTTGACGATGCACCGTCTACTTTGAGTGTCCAAGTGCTCTCGTCTTCGGTCATGGCGGGGTCTTCTCTTGGGAATTTGACAAGGAAGTCTGCTAAAACCTGGAATTTAGCGCACGCCCTAATTCGATATTCATGTCGTATTCGTTCAGTTCTACGGCCTATTTGGTCAATCTCCCTGACTGACGAGGGTTGTAAGAAACTTCTCAGCGATTGGGTCGTCATCACTATTATGGAGTGGGATTGGAAGTACGGCCGGAGCTTTTGCGCGGCGGAAACAACGGCTAAGGCCAATTTTTCCATAATAGGATATCGAGTTTCTGGATCGACTAATGACTTACTTACATAGAATATGGTTCGTTGGTCCCTTTGCTTTTTCCTGACGAGCACTCCACTAACCATCGCTTGGGAAACGGCGACGTATAGGTAGAGTGGCTCTCCTGCCACGGGCTTTTTTAGGATTGGGGATGTCGATAGATATTCTTTTAGTTCTTTAAATGCTTCTTCACATTTCGCGTCCTATTCGAGCTTCTTATTTCCTTTGAGGAGTCGGTAGAATGGGAGACATTTATCCCTGGATCGAGGGATGAAGCGATTGAGGGCGGCGATTCGACCTGTCAGTCTCTGCACCTCGCGTCTGTTACGAGGTGAGGGCATCTCTCGTAGGGCATGTAACTGATCCGGGTTGGCTTTAATTCCTCGTCGGGTGACTAAGTACCCGAGGAATTTCTCGGATGACACTCCAAATGAACACTTGGTGGGGTTCAGTTTCATTTGATACTTATTCAGTACCTCGAAACATTCCTCCAAATGTCCTACGTGGTCATTTTCCCTTAGGGACTTTACAAGCATATCATCGATATACACCTCGCTTAGGTGGCGCCAGCGTTTTTTAGTCCAAATAGCATGACCTTGTAGCATTATGTGTCTCGGTCTGTTATGAATGCCATTTTTTCTTGATCGTTTGGATGCATCAAGATTTGGTTATATGCTGAGAATGCGTCCATAAACGAGAGTATCTTATGTCCCGCGGTTGCCTCGACCAGTTGGTCAATATGCGGCAAGGGGAAGCTGTTTTTGGGGCATGCTTTGTTCAGGTCCGTGAAGTCAATGCATACTCTCCATTTTCCATTCTTTTTCTTTATGACGACGGTGTTTGCTAACCAATCCGGATATTTAACTTCGCGGATTGAATCAGCTTTGAGGAGTCTTTCAACTTCGTCGTTGACCACTGATGCTCTTTCGGGCAACTTAATGGTCCCTAGTGATGGAGTAATTGATCCATTGAAGCCTCTTAATTGGGTATGTTCCCTCTCAATTTTGGACTCTTCAATCCCCATCCTTGTGAGGGTGTCTTTGAAAATGAGATCTACAGAGCTTCCTCCATCGATCAGGACTCGGGCGACCTCGCAGTTAGACAAGTCGATCGTTATCACGAATGCGTCATCATGCGGGTATGTTGCCTTCTTTTTCGGAGAACGAGATTTGAACATCTTGTTCTGCTCCAATCTTGGTGGTCTTATTCATCAGCTTACGCTGATGAGCTTTAATCGAGTTGACGGAGCTGTTGCAAAATTTTGAACCGCCCATTATGAAGTCCACTCGATGTTTTGCGGTGGTCGGCGGGGAACCTGGTTCCCCTTCATCAGTGGGCCTAGATCTCTTAGGGAAGGGGTTACCCATCCCTCAGTTGTTGTTGAAGACCTTCTTTTTGTTGGAATCGATCTAGGGTTTAAGAAAAAGTTTAACGCTTCGTTAAGCGGCGGAATTTTAAAAATTTTCTTTTTAAGTAAAACTAGTTTTTACTAACCTAGACAAGAGCATATGCATGTAAATAAAAACTAATATGAGCTATAAAAGTTACTAACCTTTTTGATGCTTGAACGTTGATGAGCCTTTGGAAGGTTGGCAACGTTCGTCTCCCCTCGCAGCACGTCTCTCTTTTCTTTCCTCGGGAACTCGAGCAACCACGATAGTTTCTATCACTAAATCACTCGAAAAGAAGGAATTAGTGAGTGGGCACTTTTAAACACTACGACTTGAGAACGAGTCTCGAAGTCGCAGAGCTAAAGACTAGGTCGAGTGAGGACCTAGGTGCCAAGACAAGAGAAAACCGAAAATAAACTAGAGAGAGAGAGAGGAAGGGGCGGCCAAGTCTAGAGAGAGAAGCTCTCAATCTCTAAAACTTTGCATGAATCAATTGTGAGGAAATGAGGCTCCTATTTATAGGAGAGGTCTCACCTTCAATAAGGTAGTTTCCTCTTCTATAGAATATCACATATTCATGAGCAAAAATCCTTTATTTCCCATTCTATCTTGGGCGCCCAAGGCTGCCTCCTAGAGGCTTGGATTTGTTTCCTTTTTTGTTCCTTGGCTTGCCCTTTTCTCACTTGGCCGAAATTCCCCATGCATGTGTGGGAAATTTGTTTCCTCTTTTTCTTTTGGCAAGTATCTAAATACATTTATGCACAAAATAAACTCTCCTATTTCTCTATAGGGTAGGCGCCCATAATCTTCTAGAAAAGGCTTCTAGAATTTTCTTCACTTGTTCATGACAACATAAGAAAAGGCCCATTTAGAATTTTCAATAAAATTCTTATGAAATGAAATTAATTCACAAGGCCCAATGATCAAGTCATGGCCGAGTGAAACATGTCACAAAATGACCTTGTCAAAAAAATTTATTGACATTCATTTCATCCTTTGTCTCAAAAGACAAAAATACCCTTTTAACTATTTTCGTTCTTGTTTTGGCTTAGCTTCCAGTTTAACTATTCCTATCGATGTGATTCGTGACAGTGACCTCATGGACCCAAATGAACAAAGCTTTAGCTAAACACTTGGACTCAAAAGTTCACAAACCTTTTCCAAGTTTAGCTTAATGCCAACTGACTCCACTAAAGAGCTGACACTGAAAATCTCTCGGTTCAAATGAATTTATTTTCTACTCAAGAATTCGACCTAATTATGATGAGCGGATCCACTGAATATTATCTATGTTTACCCTTCATGAATGTCATCAGCTAGTCGGGATTTACTAAATTACCATTTTACCCTTCTAGCTGTTATTTCCTCAACTCCTTTGTCGCTTGTGAATAAGTTAGAAACAATGTATTGACGAGGAGCTAACAAGTCACATTGTTTCATCCAAAAGAGTCAAGACTCAATTTGGACACTGGCCAGTTCATTTATTCACACTCCAAGGAACAAAGCATGAGGTGACATACATTGCATTTCAGCAATCTTGTACATGAATTCCATATCTATGAGAACTTCACAAAGTTACTCATGACAGACTCACAACTTAGTACTTCACCAATAGGCCTTGTTCGGAATCACATAGTGAGTCCGAACTTTGACTTTCTCAAATGAGAATACTAAGGTGTGAAATGGCATGTCTCATTTCAGGATTAAGGTAAGCATGATGCAATTCATACATAGTGACTTCGAGACATAAGAGGTTAAATGGTTTGTTCTTATCTTGTCTCTAGAAGTGCACTGGTCAATTCAGTACCTTCGGAAGATACCTAGAAGAACTATAGAGTTCCTAACTCTCAATGCCTCATAACCAGACATCATAGATTCTTCTAACAATCATACTGAGGTCAATAGTCCTTTGACCCTAAGATTGCGAATATATCGTTTTAAGCAAACTACGAAGAGTTTGTTCATGCAAATCTACATTTGTCTCTTCGTAAGTTGTTAAGTTTGTTTATGGACTAAAAGATTATGGTTTTATCATAAAGCTTCAGACAAGGAAGATTGAATGAACGTTTCAACTTTATTAATGAATGAATAGGCAATTACAAGCAAGAGTCTTCATGAGACTTTATTACATCAAATGTTCAAAATAAAGACTACAACTCTTCTTGTGGGCACCATTGACAACAAACTCCCACTTGACTCAAAGAAGGTGTGTGTAGTCCTTCATGCCTAATCCCTCACGATGTTGGTCGAAGACCTTGTTCGCTAGGGCCTTGATGAATGGATCTGCGAGGTTGTCCACCGTTGAGATCTTCTTCACTTCCACGTCTCCGCGCTGCACGATCTCTCGAATCAAATGGTATTTCCTCTCAATATGCTTAGAGCGCTTATGGCTTCTAGGTTCCTTTGAGTTAGCGACAGCCCCACTATTATCACAATAAAGGGTCATGGGCTCGTCGACGTTTGGAACAACTTCCAAATACTTAAGGAACTTTCTAAGCCATACAGCCTCTTTGGATGCTTCACAAGCAGCCACATATTCTGCTTCCATTGTGGAGTCAGCAATGCAAGATTGCTTAATACTTCTCCACACAACAGCTCCACCATTAAGGATGAACACAGATCCCGAAGTGGATTTCCTGGAATCCTTATCCGCTTGAAAATCGGAGTCGGTATATCCCGTCATAGTCAGGTCAGTACCTGAGTATGTAAGCATCAAGTTCCTAGTTCTTCGAAGATACTTAAGAACATGCTTAACAGCAATCCAGTGCTCGGGTCCAGGGTTGGATTGGAAACGACTAACTACGCCAACGGCGAAACATATATCAGGTCGGGTGCAAAGCATAGCATACATGAGGCTTCCTACGGCAGAGGCGTAAGGAATTTTCCTCATGTCTTCAATCTCTTGTGCAGTCTTGGGAGACTGGTCCTTAGAGAGTGAAACTCCATGCCTAAAGGGTGTTTGACCCCTCTTGCAGTCTTGCATCGAGAAGCGATCCATCACCTTATCAATATAAGATGCTTGAGAGAGCGACAGGGTCCGGTTTTTCCTATCTCGAAAGATTTGGATTCCCAGAATGTACGCGGCTTCTCCTAGATCCTTCATATCGAATTGCTTTGCTAGCCAGACCTTAACCTCAGATAACTTACCCACGTCATTACCAATGAGTAGTATATCATCGACATATAGTACCAGAAACACAACTCTGCCTTCGTGTATTAACTTGTAAACACAAGGCTCATCTATTGACTGTTCAAAGCCGAAGCTCTTTACAGTTTCATCGAATCTAATATTCCATGACCTAGATGCTTGCTTTAGTCCATAAATGGATTTAAGCAACTCACAAACCTTGGTCTCTTGACCTTTATCCACGAAACCGTCTGGTTGAGCCATGTAAATGCGCTCGTCAAGATTGCCATTCAGAAAAGCTGTCTTGACATCCATTTGCCAGATCTCATAGTCGAGAGCTGCAGCTATGGATAGGAGTATGCGGATGGATTTAAGCATCGCGACTGGCGAGAAGGTTTCTTCATAGTCAATCCCTTCTTGTTGGGTATAACCCTTCGCCACAAGTCGTGCTTTGAACGTCTCAACGTTCCCATCAGGACCCCTTTTCTTCTTGTATATCCACTTACACCCTACGGGTTTAATCCCTTCAGGAAGGTCTACAAGTTTCCAGACTTTGTTGACATACATCGAGTGCATCTCAACTTTCATGGCGTCAAGCCAAAGGTTTGATTCAGAACAAGCCATTGCTTGGCTATAGGAAACAGGATCATCCATGTCAGAGACGGCTACAAGAGAGTCTCCATAAGACATGTACCTGTCAGGCTTTTGAGTAGCCCTCCCACTACGTCGAAGTACTACTTGACGAGATTCTGATGAGTTAGGTTGTGTTTCAGTTGGGGTAAGAACAGTTCTTACAGATGAGGTAGAAGCTTCCTCACCCAACTTTTCTTCAAGCACAATTTTGCTTCTAGGTTTCGCATCCTTCATAAAGTCCTCCTCAAGGAAACGAGCATTCGTGCTAACGAAAGTCTTATCGTCCTCGGGACTATAGAAAATGAAACCTTTGGTTTCCTTTGGATATCCTACAAACAGGCACAATTCTGACCTACTAGCCAACTTGCTAGTCTTTTGCCTTAGCACATGTGCAGGGCAACCCCAAATTCGGATGTGGCCCAAACTTACTTTACGGCCAGTCCATCTTTCATAAGGAGTACCAGGAACCGTTTTAGACGGAACTTGGTTCAGAATGTAAGCGGCTGTTTCGAGGGCATATCCCCAAAAGGAAAGCGGGAGTGATGAGTAACTCATCATCGATCTAACCATCTCCATAAGAGTTCGGTTTCTTCTCTCTGACACTCCGTTTTGTTGAGGTGTGCCAGGTGCGGTAAGCTGAGAAGCAATACCTTCTTCTTTAAGAAAGTCGTCGAACTCTCCAGACATATACTCACCACCTCGATCAGATCGAAGGGTTTTGATCACTTTGCCAGTTTGCTTTTCCACTAAAGCCCTAAAGACCTTAAATACGTTAAAGGTCTCGGATTTGTGTTTGAGCAAATAGACAAACCCATATCGTGAGTAATCATCAGTGAAGGTAACGAAGTATTCGTATCCTCCACGTGCCTGTTGGCTGAGCGGACCACATACATCAGAATGTATTAGTTCCAGCAACTCAGTGGCTCTTCGACCTTTATCAGAGAAAGGTCGCTTAGTCATTTTTCCTTCTATGCAGGATTCACAAGTAGGTAGTGAACCTATTGCAGAGGCTTGGAGTGGACCATCCCTCACAAGTCTCTTAATCCTTTCTAGACTGATATGACCAAGTCTTAAGTGCCATAGGTGTGTTGATTTTGTTAGATCGGAGGATTCAGAAAGTTTGATCCTCTTTGGCTCCCTAATAAGATCATTATCTATTTCGGTGTCTAAAAGAGAAGGTTGAGTGGGATAGATGTAGAAAAGAGCATTCTTCATACATGCGTCAGTGACAAAAGAATTATCAGGAAACGAAATACGAATTCCATTCTTAATGAACTTTAAACAATAATCTTGCTCACGAAGACGAGCAACGGATATTAAGTTCTTCCCAAAGGTAGGAACAAAATAAACATTATTCAAGTTTAAAGTGCGGTCTTCAAAAGACAGCGTCACGGATCCCACAGCCTTTGCAGACACCAGGCTCCCATCACCCCATTTGAAACAGAACTCGCCTTCCTCTAAGCTTTTGGTTTTCTTGAAACCATTCAAGGAACAGCAAATATGGTTAGTAGCAGCGGAGTCAAGAATCCACGTTGATACATTATCAGCTACTAAGCATGCTTCGGTAACTAGTACAATACTATGTTCCTTTGCTTTGAGATAGGCGGGACAGTTCTTTTTATCGGCCTTGTAAGGTCTCTTCACAGTTTCAGAGGCGGAGGCTTTTTGCTCAGTAGCATGTGCCTCTCCTTGATTCCTCTTTCTCTTAGTGAAACCTACAGCAGTGTGAAGTTCCTCCATAAGCTTGGTAGCAGTGTACTCTAGCTTGTTTATGGAGTAGTTCATCTTGGAGGTATCAAGAGACGCGGGGAGAGTTTCTAAGATCATATCTATGAGATTCTTCCCATCAGTCTCAGATCCTAGGATTTCCATTTTATTTAGAAAACTAATGATCAGTATCATAAAGTCTCTAACAGGAGTCCTAGCCTTCATATGACAGTTCATAAACTGTCGGACTGCTTTTTGCCTTGCTTGACGCCTTTGCCCTCCAAAACTCTCAAGGAGATTGTAGAGCATGTCAGCGGCAGTCTCGATGTCACGATGTTGCTTGTTCAGCATATTGTTCATAGATGCTAAGATATAGCACCTCACAATCTCATCGGATCGAAGCCAGGCTGCTAAGGCGTCATTGTCCTCTTGAGTTGAATCATCATTCGTCAGAGGAGGACACGGGGTGGTGAGTACCCATTTGTGCTTGTTAACGGTAGGTATTATGTCGAGGTTATGTTTCGAATCTATGTAGTTTTCGTTTTCGAGTTGGTTCGAGGAAAGAAAGATAGAGAGAGGGTTGAGAGACATATTGCCTATATAAGTTGAAACAAGTTTATGATTAGTCTTTGGTTTAGGATTTAAGTTTCATTAAGACTTTTGTAAAATCCAAAGGTGTTATGAACGAAATGACACTTTACTCCTTCGAGGGAAGGCCGCAACGAGTCTCCTTTCATAAGTAAATGACTCATCATTAATGCATAGCCAAGATGTCAATACATCAATTTTGACTAGCCACCTTGTAAATTGGTTTGATCACTCACATCCTTTCGCAGGGCCTCGAGGGAGGATTACTAGGGATTGAGTCTAAGTGTGTAACCAACCACTTAGTCCAAAAGATTGACTTTGAAAAACAATCCGCCGAGGGGAGGTCTTGTCATCATCGTCTCACTCTCGAACGTAGCTCATTGAGCAATGATCAGAGCAAAGCGCCCTTGAGTACTCTCATTTAAGAGAGGGCCACGAGGGTGACTCTTAGTCCGGCGACACTTGCACTTTTCATTAGTGTTGGGGATCGTGGGTTACAAACAACAAGTATAACCCTCCCACTTAGTTTTTGGAGTTGGTTCATCGACTCTTATAAGTTCGGAAACAAATTTCCTAGTTAGAGAGCGACAGAGCGGACAACTAGAAGAGAATCCTAGATCGACATGTTCAGAGCAGTATTAGTGCATAAAGGCACAAGGGACATACTCGATCTTTTCCTATTTTCTATTTCGGGAAAGTGCGTGAGGGAAGTGTGAACTTCAACTCACTCGAACACTTGAAAGTTTGAGATTACACATCTTTTTATTTTTCGGCTTTGTCTACAAAGAGACCTCCCACTCAAAATTTCAAGAGCATATAGATTTTGAACATATGTGATATAGATATAGTTTTGAAAACATTTTGAAAACTTATTTGATTTGGATGACAAAATATTTTCAAGTTTGAAAGTGAAAACGGTTTTTCAAAATTCAAACTAGTTTTGTAAAAATTCAATTTCAATTAATCTTTCAAAAATCAAAACTTTTAATCTTTACACATCATGTTTATAATCATATGAAAAACATTTTTGCTCAAGAAAATTTTCTCATTAGAGTTCTATAACTCATGGTAGTGGGGTTTGAAAATCCGGATTTCTAAAAAACTGGAGTTTCAGACAGCCGCGCACCTCGGAGTAAAATCGCCATATCTGGCGGCTCCGATGTCCTTTTCAGCCGAAACCGGTGGCATTGGACAGAGGACAGACAGAGCTTTAATTTGATTCAAGAATCATTAAATTTCGATTTCTGAGCAGAGAGTTATGCCGCTTTTAATGCGGGTTTACATTCCAGCTCGAAGAAAAAGAAACAAATTAAAGCTTTGTCTTTTTAGGTGCGAAAAAGAATCGAGTGTAACGGAACGTTTTATGAAGTTGTTTAAAGCTTTTATTTGTGTTTTATTAGCAGGGTAATAACATAAAAATAAAAGAAATAACAACATGCATAAAACGATTCAAGTAAATAAACGAAACTAGCAAGAAAATAAAACTAGTCACAAAATTTACTCGAAAATTCTCAAACCTTTAAAACACGTTTTTCAATATAAAAAATTAAAAACTTTTAGAACTGATTCTAATGTGTTTTAACATCATCCCAAACTCATAGAAAATCAACATGGTTTTTAATTTAAAGGCATGAGCAATAAATTAAAAAAAATCTAAGATTACAATTCTAACTTGTCACAAAATTAGTAAACTTTCGAAAACGATTTTCAAGCTCATAATTTAAAAACATGCACATGCATTCCTTTGACCATAGCTCTGATACAATTTGTTGGAATCGATCTAGGGTTTAAGAAAAAGTTTAACGCTTCGTTAAGCGGCGGAATTTTAAAAATTTTCTTTTTAAGTAAAACTAGTTTTTACTAACCTAGACAAGAGCATATGCATGTAAATAAAAACTAATATGAGCTATAAAAGTTACTAACCTTTTTGATGCTTGAACGTTGATGAGCCTTTGGAAGGTTGGCAACGTTCGTCTCCCCTCGCAGCACGTCTCTCTTTTCTTTCCTCGGGAACTCGAGCAACCACGATAGTTTCTATCACTAAATCACTCGAAAAGAAGGAATTAGTGAGTGGGCACTTTTAAACACTACGACTTGAGAACGAGTCTCGAAGTCGCAGAGCTAAAGACTAGGTCGAGTGAGGACCTAGGTGCCAAGACAAGAGAAAACCGAAAATAAACTAGAGAGAGAGAGAGGAAGGGGCGGCCAAGTCTAGAGAGAGAAGCTCTCAATCTCTAAAACTTTGCATGAATCAATTGTGAGGAAATGAGGCTCCTATTTATAGGAGAGGTCTCACCTTCAATAAGGTAGTTTCCTCTTCTATAGAATATCACATATTCATGAGCAAAAATCCTTTATTTCCCATTCTATCTTGGGCGCCCAAGGCTGCCTCCTAGAGGCTTGGATTTGTTTCCTTTTTTGTTCCTTGGCTTGCCCTTTTCTCACTTGGCCGAAATTCCCCATGCATGTGTGGGAAATTTGTTTCCTCTTTTTCTTTTGGCAAGTATCTAAATACATTTATGCACAAAATAAACTCTCCTATTTCTCTATAGGGTAGGCGCCCATAATCTTCTAGAAAAGGCTTCTAGAATTTTCTTCACTTGTTCATGACAACATAAGAAAAGGCCCATTTAGAATTTTCAATAAAATTCTTATGAAATGAAATTAATTCACAAGGCCCAATGATCAAGTCATGGCCGAGTGAAACATGTCACAAAATGACCTTGTCAAAAAATTTATTGACATTCATTTCATCCTTTGTCTCAAAAGACAAAAATACCCTTTTAACTATTTTCGTTCTTGTTTTGGCTTAGCTTCCAGTTTAACTATTCCTATCGATGTGATTCGTGACAGTGACCTCATGGACCCAAATGAACAAAGCTTTAGCTAAACACTTGGACTCAAAAGTTCACAAACCTTTTCCAAGTTTAGCTTAATGCCAACTGACTCCACTAAAGAGCTGACACTGAAAATCTCTCGGTTCAAATGAATTTATTTTCTACTCAAGAATTCGACCTAATTATGATGAGCGGATCCACTGAATATTATCTATGTTTACCCTTCATGAATGTCATCAGCTAGTCGGGATTTACTAAATTACCATTTTACCCTTCTAGCTGTTATTTCCTCAACTCCTTTGTCGCTTGTGAATAAGTTAGAAACAATGTATTGACGAGGAGCTAACAAGTCACATTGTTTCATCCAAAAGAGTCAAGACTCAATTTGGACACTGGCCAGTTCATTTATTCACACTCCAAGGAACAAAGCATGAGGTGACATACATTGCATTTCAGCAATCTTGTACATGAATTCCATATCTATGAGAACTTCACAAAGTTACTCATGACAGACTCACAACTTAGTACTTCACCAATAGGCCTTGTTCGGAATCACATAGTGAGTCCGAACTTTGACTTTCTCAAATGAGAATACTAAGGTGTGAAATGGCATGTCTCATTTCAGGATTAAGGTAAGCATGATGCAATTCATACATAGTGACTTCGAGACATAAGAGGTTAAATGGTTTGTTCTTATCTTGTCTCTAGAAGTGCACTGGTCAATTCAGTACCTTCGGAAGATACCTAGAAGAACTATAGAGTTCCTAACTCTCAATGCCTCATAACCAGACATCATAGATTCTTCTAACAATCATACTGAGGTCAATAGTCCTTTGACCCTAAGATTGCGAATATATCGTTTTAAGCAAACTACGAAGAGTTTGTTCATGCAAATCTACATTTGTCTCTTCGTAAGTTGTTAAGTTTGTTTATGGACTAAAAGACTATGGTTTTATCATAAAGCTTCAGACAAGGAAGATTGAATGAACGTTTCAACTTTATTAATGAATGAATAGGCAATTACAAGCAAGAGTCTTCATGAGACTTTATTACATCAAATGTTCAAAATAAAGACTACAACTCTTCTTGTGGGCACCATTGACAACACTTTTTGGGCGGAGGACCCAAATCGACATTTTTTAGTTCAGCATTTGCATATTTTTCGGCCAAGACTTTGCGCATAGTTTCGCAATTTATTGTGGCATGGCCGTTGGTCTGATGAAAATTGCAGAACGCGTTCGGGTCCCTAGTCCACTTTTTCTCTTGGGGATCTCCTTCCTTGCTTTCATCTCCTATGTTGAAATTAAAGCCCGGAGGGACGTGCTGCTTTCTGACTTGTTGCCCGGCTTCCTGGGGGTTTGGGCCTTCGGGGGTTGCCCCCAACTCTTACGAGCCGCCCCCATGTGTTCCCATATGACTTCTTTTCGACCGTACGCTGTTTCGCTAAAGAGGCGAATTCCTCCTCGGCCTTAGCATAGTGTACGGCCTTGTGGATTGCGTCTTCCAATGTAAGGGGGGCGGTTTATAGTCATCTCCAGTTTGAATCTCGATTCATGCCACAAACCGTTCCTTAGAGAGGTTATGGCAGATTCGGGATCAATGTTAGAGATTTTTGAGAGAACCTCCTTGTAACAGACCATGTAGTCCTTCAAGGACTCGTTCTCCTTCTGCTGGATCCCTCACTGATCTGCTATCGTGAGTTCCTCCTCTACGAACATTGAATAATGGTTTAGGAATACTGCGGATAGTTTGGCAAAACTATCGATAGAGTTAGGCTCAAGTTTGGAGAACCACTCCAAAGCAGCTCCAAACAGGCTTTCAGCGAACAGTTGGCAGTACCCCGCCTCTTTTTCTCTCTATGTCAGCATAGCGCGTCCCATTTCAATTTGGAAGGACATGATATAAGCCTTCGGATTCGACGTTCCATTGTACCAAGGAAGGCGGACCTTTCCTGCGTCACCGATGAACACGTCGGTGATGTTTATAGCGAAATGAGTCCTTCCCGTTTCTGCAACGAGTCGGTCTATTTCGGGGGCCGAGCTGGTCGCACTATGAAATTTTGAGTGGACTGCTCTCAGTTCGGCCATCACCGATTCCTTGAATCTTTTGAACTCGGTCATACTGGCTTCGCCCTCTTGAGAGGGGCGAAGTCCTTTGCGCACTGGGGTGACTGTAGTGACTTCGGTCTGATTGTACTGTGTCTGGTTCTGCCCGCCAAAGTATTGGTGGGTAAACATTCGAGAGGTCGTCGAAGGGCGAGGTTCGAAACTTGCTGGGAAGGATCCAGGGGGTGCTCCTGCTGGTGGGGGCGGGGGCAGTCCGGGTGGATCGATCGTAGCTTCAGTGACGACCTCTTCTATAGTCCCTCCGAGCTAGGAGCTCGGACCCAGTGACTGATCTATCCCTTGGGAGACCTAGATCCCGACAAAGTCCGGGCGGACTCCAGGAGGAAGAACCCGGCTCGTCTGCGCGGCTAACGCCGCGTTCAGAGTAGATTCTGAGGCGGTCATTTGGGCGGATCCCGCCTGGGGATCCGGAGTATTCTGAGGGGTCGAGAGGGAATCCTGTTGGAATTGATCTAGGGTTAAGAAAAAATTTTACGCTTCGCGCAAGCGGCGAAAATTAAAAATTTTCTTTAAAACAAGTAAAACAATTTTACTAACCTAGACAAAGAGCAAGTACATATAATTTAAAATTATAAACGAGCATTATAAGTTTACTATCCTTTGAGAAGCTTGAACGTTGAGAAGCCTTTGGATGGTTGAAACGTTCGTCTCCCCTCGCAGCACGTCTCTCTTCTTTCCTCGGGAACTCGAGCAACAACGAAAGTTTCTATCACTAAAATCACTCGAGAAAGAAAGGAATTAGTGTGTGGGCACTTTTAAACACGACGACTCAAGAACAAGTCTTAAAGTCGAAGAGCTAAAACACTAGGTCAAATGTGGACCTAGGTGCCAAACCAAAAACGAAAAGAAAACTAGAGAGAGAGAGAGGGAAGGGGGCGACCAAGCTAGAGAGATAAGCTCTCAATCTCTAAAACTTGGGATGAATGAAATGTGAAGAATGAGGGCTCTATTTATAGGGGAGGTTTTACCTTCAATAAGGTAGTTTTCTCTTCTATAGAATATCACATATTCATGAGCAAAATTTGCTCTCCTTCCCTTTATTCCACACGGCCAAGAGAGCTTCTAGAAGCCCTTGGATTTGTTTCTTTTTTTGTTCCTTCCCTTGCCTTGGCCGAATTTCCTCTTGCCTTATAGATGAAATTTGTTTCCTCTTTTTCTTTTGGCAAGTATCTTCATGCATTAATGCACAAAAACTCTCTCTTTTTCTCCTTGGGTTGGGCGGCCAAGAAGGCCTTCTAGAAGGTGTTTCTAGATTTTCTTCACTTGTTCATGACAACATAAGAAAAACCAATTAAGAATTTTCAAGTAAAATTCTAAGGAATGAAATTAATCCACAAGGCCCAATGAACTCATCATGGCTGAGTGATATAAGTAATCATATGACCATGTCAGAAAATTTATTGACATTCATTTCATCCTATGTCTAAAAAGACAACAATACCCTTTTGACAATTTTCGTAAAACTTGTCTCGTTCTTGTATTGACTTAGCTTCTAGTTTAACTATTCCTACTCGATATGATTTGTGACATTGACCTCATGGATCCAAATGAACAAAGCTTGAGCTAAAATACTTGGACTCAAAAGTTCACAAACCTTTTCCAAGTTTAGCTTAATGTCAACTGACTCCACTAAAGAGTTGACATTGAGAATCTCTCGGTTCAAATGAATTTATTTTCTACTCAAGAATTCATCTAATTGTGATGAGTGGATCCACTGAATATTATCTATGTTTACCCTTCATGAATATCATCAGCTAGTCGGGATTTACACAATTACCATTTTACCCTTCTAGCTATTATTTCCTCAACTCCTTTGTCGCTTGTGAATAATTTAGAAACAATGTATTGACGAGGAGCTAACAAGTCACATTGTTTCATCCAAAAGAGTCAAGACTCAATTTGGACACTGGCTAGTTCATTTATTCACATTCCAAGGAACAAAGCATGAGGTGATATACATTGCATTTCAGCAATCTTGTACATGAATTCCATATCTATGAGAACTTCACAAAGTTACTCATGACATCTTCACAACTTAGCACTTTACCAATAGGTCCTTTTCAGAATCACATAGTGAGTCCGAACTCCGACTTTCTCAAATGAGAATACGTAAGCTGTGAAATAGCATGTCTCATTTCAAGATTAAGTTAAGCATGATGCAATTCATACGTAGTGACTTCGAGACATAAGAGGTTAAATGGTTTGTTCTTATTTTGTCTCTAGAAGTGCACTGGTCAATTCAGTACCTTCAGAAGATACCTAGAAGAACTATAGAGTCTCCAACTCTCAATGTCCCATAACCAGACATCATAGATTCTCCTAACAATCGTACTGAGGTCAATAGTCCTTTGACCCTTAGATTGCGAATATATCGTTTTAAGCAAACCATGAAGAGTTTGTTCATGCAAATCTACATTTGTCTCTTCAAGTGTTGTTAGGTTTATTTATGGACTAAAGACTAAGGTTTTATCATAAAGCTTCACACAAGGAATAATGAATGAACGTTTCAACTTTTTATTAATGAATAAACAATTACAAGCAAGAGTCTTCGTGAGACTTTATTACATCAAATGTACAAAAGAAAAGACTACAACTCTTCTTGTGGGCACCATTGAGAATAAATCCAACCGAGCATTAAGAATCCGGTTGGTTTCTTTCTGACTTTCTATTTATTTTGTTCAGCATATCCAGGATTGTCCTGATCCTCGGAGGGATTTCCTCTCCTGATTCATAATGAGTCGGAGTGAAAGACATGGTGTTTCTCTTCTAGTGAACTTGCTTCTTTCGAGGTTGGTCTTTCTGAAGTTTTCCACAGATGGCACCAAATTGTTGATGTCGATTTCGGGATCGCCAACAATCACAAATTATAATACGATATAGATTTGATTTATTTAGATATGGGTCTCAGAAGACTTCATATAAGAAACAAAAGTGGTATAAAAAGAAATGAACGAAGACGAATAAAAGAATTTAATATCTTTATTGATGATCATTTGTGTTACAAAGAGGGGCGAAGTGTCGAACTCTAGCAGGCGAGCTCAACAATAAAAAATAACAGAGAAAATACCGAGAATAATTGCGTAGGCTTGTGTTTGAGAAAATCAGCATATCAGCTTCTATTTATAGCAGAAGAGAATTCGTCGAAGAGGACACGTGTTGATCAGCTCGGTTCCGCCACGTCGCTGGTCGAAGTCGTCTCAGATCCGGTCTTCGCGGTGAGGTCTTCTATCTGACGAAGACTGGTTCCTTCGACTAAGTCAACAGGGTCGACTTATCCTTCTTTGGCGATCTGGGTTGCTGACTGGGTATGGGCCGACCTTTAAGAGTCGATCTGGGCTGGTTGTTGGGCTTTGGTCGAACTAAAGCCCAATTAAAATGATTTTATTTTTAGAAAATTGATTTTTAACCCCACAAGGATAAACTAAATTCAAGCCCAATGAGGGTGGATTCGTATGTATAAAACGCACTCATCAAATACCCTTAAACTTGAACCATTGCTTGTCATTAAAAACAAGTGTCATTCACAAACTTGGCATCAGTGTCAAGTGTAGTCGAAAGCCTCAACCTAAGAAAATGAGTAAATTTCCGAACCGAGTCAATTTGCGTATGAGATACAAAAAAGTAAATTTTACTTAGCGACCATCGCAATACATTCCCAATCAAGATCCCCTGAGTGAGTGAAATATATCCCGAAATAGAGATGAGTTCATTCAAAAGTTATTTTACACCTTCTAATGTCAAATGCTCGAAGTAGTTGAGAAATGCCTGACTTCTCCACTAATGCAAGACACTTACCTGAGAACTCATTAGAGCTTTGTCGGCTTGTGATGTTCGGCTATGATCAATGATAAGATAAGGTAAACTTAATGGCTAAAGGTCCACCTAGCGACTCAAATCTCACCAACTCTCGCACGAAATTTTCACTCACCTATTTCCCATGTTCATGGCATAGAATTTCTCCTTTCGAGAACGTTTCCTCTTCCGAAGTTTTTTATTTCTCAAAAGAGGAAAAATGTGCCTGAGGGTCATGTGGTGCTATCTTCTTTGGTGGCGACGAAGAAGAAGACTGATGAGAAAAGGGAAATGGAAAGTGGAAGAGAATAAGAAGAAGTAAAAGAAAGAAAATGTGGGTTTGAATACGATGAAGTTCATGAAGAAGAAACCTGCGAAGAAGATTGTTGAAGAAGATCTTGCAGCATGCGAGGCAACATCTGGGAAGAAGAAGAAGAGGATGAGCTTTCTAGAAAGCTTCCAAAGTCTTGGAAGCATTCTATTGCAAGGTAGAAGCTTCCAAAGAAAATCCCTCCTGCTCCTCTTGACAATGTGTTTTTTCATGCTGAAGAAAATGTGGTGAAGAGGAAGTTTGTGTGCTACATGAGAATTGTCCCTGAAAGAGAGCTGTCTCAGAAGGCTCAGAAGATAAGTTAAGTCATGGATTTGCTAGGAGATGCCCAGTTGCTAAAGACAGTTGCTGGGATTGGACCAAACTATCCCAAACTTGTCAAGGAGTTCATTTGTAACCTGCCATCTAAACTCAATGATCCTGACAGTCCCGACTTCATGAGTTTGTGAGAGGTCATTGCTTCACTCTCTCACCGACCGTGATCAATGATTACCTAGGTCGTGGTAGGAATAAAACTAAGGATCGTTTGCCGCATGTGAAGATCATTGTGGATGAGCTTTCTGGTCGTGATGACAAGGAATGGCTGGATAAGGGATTGATTTCCCTCTGTGTACCTAAGTACTAAGTACTCACTCTTCTATAGGATTGGGATTGCCAATGGGACTCTTTTGTGTCATGGATGTGGTGTCACCCCTGCTCTCGCCAATAGGTACTTGCTCCTCTTTCGACTTTGGGGAATTTATTTTTAATCAGATGGTGAAGCATGCAGAGTCATATGTTGTGAAACTCCTTATTGGATTTCCCTCATTGATCACCAAAGTCCTTCTCTCCCAGAAGAAGGATGTTTTTACATTGGTTGGCATTTTGGTTCAGGCAACTCTATTATTCCTAGTGTTGTTTCTTGCATCGCATAGAACATCCTTCATCACTTTATGCTAGGATACGACGTGGCCTCCCTGACAGCTTTTTGTCTGTCCTCATCTTGATGTGTGCCATCTGTCCTAGTGTCTGATCATAGGACATTCTCGTCTCTTGTCTCTTATAAAAAAGAATGTCATACCCTAGGAAGGGCAATACACTTTACACGCCGAAATCATCTCTTCAAGAGAAAAAAGTGTGGATTTTTATTCTCTAGGATTTGATCCTTATCGGCGAAGACAAACCTAGCTTTTTACAGTTGTTGTTATTATTGTTATTTATATTCATTGATACACTGGGAGAGTGTAAGAGTGAAAAGTGAGGGGAGCTCAAATCTAGGGGGAGCCTAGGTTAGTGACTCCATATGATAGTTTGGAGTATGAATAGTGAAAGGTGATCATCCATTGTATTCCCGCATGTACTCATTCTATTGTCTAGTGGAGTTACTCTTTTTACTGGGATTCAAATCCCCCCAGAGTAGGCAGTTGAGTCCGAACTGGGTTACCACTCTTAGTGTCATTTACTTGCTTTTATTACTTGTGCTTTGTTGCTCTTTCAGTTGTTCCTAACAACATCTAAGAAGACAGGTTACACAGTAGATCTGGACTTTCAAGTGGTATCAGAGCAGGCACCCTAAGTTTATGGGTGAGATTTATACTGATCTTGCTGTTGTTGCTGGAAATGGACACATTTAGGGAAGGAGACTCTATTTCTCGAGCTCCTCCTCTCGATACGCCTACTGGAAGACTATGATGAGAGCTTTTATCAGGTCCATCGATCACAAAACATGGAAGTCCATTATTACAGGCTGGGAAGCTCCCAAGAAGGTGTTGAAGGATGATGTTACCCATGTGAAGAAGCTTGAGATCGAGTGGAGTCCCACAGAAGATGAAGCCGCTCTCTCTAACTCCAAAGCTCTTAATGCCATCTACAATGGTATTGACAGAAATGTGTTCAGGTTGATTAATACTTGTGAGAGTGCCAATGAGGCTTGGGATATCCTTGAAACAGCTTTTAAGGGGACTGATAAAGTAAAAAAAATTCTCAGTTACAACTTGTCACCACCAAGTTTGAGAACATGAGAATGCATGAGGATGAAACCACAAGCGAGTTCTATGTGAGAGTTAGAGATCTTTCTAATGAGTCTCACTCTCTCGGGGAACCCATGTCGGATGTCAAGCTCGTCAAGAAAATCTTGAGATCTCTTCCTTAGAGGTTCAAGATCAAAGTGACCACCATTGATGAAGTGCATGACACATCTGCAATGAAGGTGGATGAACTCATTGGGTCCTTACTCACCTACAAGATGTCATTCTTACGGTCCTCGGAGAAGAAATCAAGGGCTCTTGCTCTCAAGTCCTCTGCCCCCGACTCTTCGTCTCCTCAAGCTGAGACATCATCAGAATCTTACGAGGAGTCTCTGGCCTTGATGGTCAAGAACTATGGGAAACTTATGAAAAAGTTCGACGCTCAGTGATGAAGAAAGCGAATCTGGTAGTGATGCAGGAGAGGATGGAGGCAATAACTTTCTTGCCTTCATGGAAGGAAGTTCTGACCTGCATGAGGATCCATCAGAGGAGAATAAAGGGAAAGTTGCCCTGGCTCCTTCTGAGTGTTCAAATGATTTTAAGTTAGCTGGAATTGGGGAACTCAATGAAGAACTTCTTCTGCATGCCTATGAAGTCATCATGTCTCAGACAGGATCATCTGAAAGTGTTAATTCTTGTTCTAGAGAAGTGGAGGAAGAATTAAGTGATGAGGTCTTACTGGAGGCATACAAGACTCTATTTGTCAAGTGGGCAGACGAGTCTAACATCTTCCTCAAGAAAAAATTGAAGATAGAGGACTTGGAATGCAAGCAAACCAGCTTGCTTAAGTAGATTGAAGAACTGAAGAAAGACTCTCCTGAGATGCTGAAGAGGGAATCGCTTCTGGGTGAAAAAATTTCATCTTCTCAAGGTCATTGGGAGTCTGAAGAAGAAAATCTCCAAACTCAATGCTGACTTGGGGAATATGACCAAGGCAGTTCAAATGTTAAAATTAGGAACCTCTAACTTGAATGAAATTTTGAAAAATGGTCATCCCTCCTCTAGTCATAGAGGTCTTGGGTATCACTCTGGTTCCTCTTCTTCTCGAAAAATAGTCTTTGTGTTTCCATCCCAAGTACCAGTTGTCAATGTGTGAAAGGTGTCTCCAACATCTCAAAAGACTTCAAGTCATGTGTTACCAAGGTCAGCTCCTAAAACTTACTGGAGATGTCATTTTTGTGGAAAATGGGGACATATCCGCCCATTCTGTTACTCATTGTATGGCAGATTTCTAGAGCGGAAAAACACCGGTCAAAATGTTCTCTTTGCCTAGAGCAGATTTCCCAGGTTGAAGGTAGACCTGAGGGAACGATCTAAGAGGAAGTCCTCTCACTCTTTGGCTCACCAAGTTTGGAGGATCAAGCAAGATCATAGAGCTCTTGTTGCGTACACCTTTCTCAAGGCTACTGCTAGAAATGACTGGTATTTTGACAGTGGGTGTTCAAGACACATGATAAGAAACGGCTCGTTTCTCAACAACATAACGAGTTGCTCTAAGGGACATGTCACTTTTGGAGGTGGCTCTACAGGTACTATGATTGGAAAAGGAAAGCTAAATTTTTTCGGTCCTCTAGTCCTTGACAATATCCTTCTTGTTGATGGCCTCAAAGCCAATCTGATCAGCATTGGTCAGTTGTGCGACCAAGATTCAACGGTCACATTCACCAAAAATGACTGTTCTATCACCCGCAAGGACAACTCAATGTACATGAAGGGATTGAGATCCCCTGACAATTGCTATTTATGGTCGGCTCCTTCGACTCCTCCTTCTACTTGCTTGTAAGCAAAACTGTTATCACTGATCTCTAGCACAAGAGACTTGGGCATCTGAATATGAGGAGCTTGGGCAACCTTGTGTCCAAAGAGGTTGTTCGAGGTCTACTTGAGCTCAAGATCAAAGAAGGAATGGTTTGTGGTCAATGACAAGTTAGGAAACAAGTTCGTACATAACACAAGAAAGTTGACTTTCTCACCACCTCTCGTGTTTTGGAGCTCCTTCACATGGACCTCATGGGTCCCATGCAGGTTGAGAGTCTCGGTGGCAGAAGATATATCCTTGTAGTTGTTGATGACTACTCAAGGTACATCTGGGTTGAGTTCCTCAGAGAAAATTCTGATGCCTTTGACGCATTCCACACTCTGAGTTTGAGGTTGCAGCGAGAGAAGGAGAACTCTTCAGGGAAGATTATGAAGATTCGCAGTGACCATGGAAGAGAGTTTGAGAACAACAAATTTCTTGAGTTCTGCAATTTTCAAGGGATCATGCATGAGTTCTCAGCTCCAATCAGTCCTCAGCAGAATGGCATTGTGGAAAGGAAAAACATGACAATTCAGGAGATGGCTCGAGTTATGCTTCCTGCGAAATCTCTACCTTATCGCTTCTGGGTAGAAGTGGTTAACACTGCTTGCCATATTCACAACCCCGTGTCTATTCATCCCGGCATGTCATGCACCAACTATGAAATTTGGCGCGGGAGGAAGCCCAATGTTAAATATTTTCACATCTTTGGCAGTAAATGTTTTGTCCTTGCTGACAGGGAACCCGAGAAGAAGTTAGATGCCAAGAGTGATGAAGCCGTCTTCTTACGGTATACTTCTAGTGGTGCTCCTTTCAGAGTCTTCAACAAGACGACTCAGTGTATTATGGAATCAAGAAATGTGGTGGTGGATGATGAAGACAGGGTCTCTGAGGAAGATGAAGTTAGCAACTCTCCTGATATTCTTACCAGTGTCCCAGAGGATGTCTTAGACACTGATGATGCTTCCGTTGTCTCAGAGGAAAGGGCTACATCTGACTCTCATGTGAAGAAAGTTTCTAGCAGAGTAAAGAAGAATCATCCTGCAGAGGCTATCATCGGCAACCTACACGATAGAGTCACCACAAGGAGAAAGAAACCAGTGAACCACGGAGAGATGATAAGAAATGTGTGCTTCACATCCAGGATTGAGCCAAATAATGTCACTGAGGCTGTCAGTGACGAGTTCTGGATGATTGCTATGCAAGAAGAACTGGTCCAATTTGAGAGGAACGAAGTCTGAAAGCTTGTGCCTAGACCACATGAGGTAAATGTTATTGGTACCAAATGGATCTTCAAGAACAAGTCTGATGCTCTAGGCAATGTCACAAGGAATAAAGCTAGGCTGGTTGCTCAGGGTTACTCTCAGATCGAGGGCCTGGACTTTGATGAGACGTTTTCTCATGTGGCAAGATACGAAGCCATTCGCCTCCTTCTTGGTATTTCTTGCCTCAAAAAGTTCAAATTGATCCAGATGGACGTCAAGAATGCTTTCTTGAATGGTATACTCAATGAAGAGGTCTACGTCGAACAGCCTAAGGGGTTTGTAGACCCTAAGTTTCCTGATCATGTCTACAAACTTCATAAAGCCTTGTATGGTCTGAAGCAAGCTCCTCGTGCTTGGTATGAGCGTCTGGCAGAATACCTCACTCAGAAGGGGTATGTCAGAGGTGTGAAGGATCAAACTCTATTCATTAAATGATCTGGTTCATAGATGATGTTTGCTCAGATCTATGTGGATGATATAGTCTTTGGAGGGATGTCCCAGACTATGGTAGACCACTTTGTAGATCAAATGCAGTCTGAGTTTGAGATGAGTATGGTTGGAGAGCTCTCATACTTCCTGGGATTTCAGATCAAGCAATTTGAAGAAGGAATTTTCTTATCCTATAGCAAGTATGCCAAGGAACTCGTGAAGAAATTCGGTATCGAGTATGGGAAACCAAAGAGGACTCCTGCCTTTGCCACAGTCAAACTCTCTAAAGAAGATGGAGTTGAGCCGGTTGACACCAAACTGTACAGAAGCATGATTGGGAGCCTCATGTACTTGACAGCAAGCAGGCCTGGCATTTCTTATTCAGTGGGTGTATGCGCTAGATTTTAGGCTCAACCCACCTCAACTCATCTGAGCTATGTCGAAAGGATCATCAGGTACATCTATGGCACCGCAGATTATGGTATTCTCTATTCCTTTGACACCAACTCTTGCCTTATTGGGTATTCTAATGCAGACTGGGGAGGTAATTCTGATGATAGAAAGAGCACCTCAGGGGGATGCTTCTTTCTTGGAAATAACCTGATCTTCTGGTTTAGCAAGAAGCAGAACTGTGTCTCCCTTTCAACTGCGGAGGCCGAGTATATAGCTGCTGGTGCTTCATGCACAGAGCTTGTTTATCTCAAATCTATGTTGGAAGAGTACGATGTCCCTCAGGATGTTGTAACCTTCTATTGTGACAACAAAAGTGCTATCAACATTGCCAAGAACCATGTACAGCACATTAAGACCAAGCACATTGAGATTAGGCATCACTACATCAGAGGCCTGGTAAATTACAAAATTCTGTCATTGGAACATGTAAGCACAGAAAATCAGTTGGCTGATATCTTCACCAAGCCCTTAGATATGGTAAAATTTGAGAAGCTGCGTTCTGCATTGGGAGTTTGTATTCTTGACTTGTAGCAATTAATGGACTGGTCAAGACATGGTTGGGCTTTTGTCTAGGTCAATAAAAGGCTCATTTGGGGAGGTTCTTTGCTGGTTTGTCAAAATGCATCGTTTCGTCTGTTAAGTGTGAAGCTCACTGTGATTGTTTATTTCCCTAGGAAGGTCATGAATCTCTCAACTGCTATTATTACTCACTCTGAACATAACTATGTAAGCAGTTACATTTCAAATTTTCTGCCTTTACCTTGCTATCGTCCTCTTTAGTATAGCATTTTGGCCGTGTTTGCAAAAATGGTGCATACCAGGACAGGAGAAGATTCCATCAAAAGGGTTGGTAAGGAAAGTACTGGGAAGATTCAACTATCTGCCTTAAAGAAGATAATTTCTGAGGTCAACCGTCATGGAGTGAAGATCATCAAAGGAAAGTCGAGCGGGGTCAATGGTTCAGCCGGAGATCCCTTCTCAATGACTCTGTCACGACCCGCAGGACACCCGTCGCCCTCGGATCGCGACCTTTCTCGTAACATTTTCATAACCATTTATATTTTCAAACGAAATGAATATAAAACATTTTCAAACGTCATTTACAAAACGTTTATTGAACAACAGCGGAAATAAACTTAATTTACATATAAGGAATAACAAAGGTTTCTAGAGCTAGTCCGCTAAAAACTGGTAAAATTTTTCGCTTTTAAAAGGGTTACAAAAATGCGGACTACCCTAGCTTGCTATCCATAAGCACAAGCCCATAATCGTGCTAACCGAGTTTCAAAACGTAAAAAGAGGTTCGGGCCGATTATCTAAACGTTATGATATAATAAAACTTCTTTCAAAGCTATATAAAACTTTCACGAGCATATAAGCTCGGTTTTCAAAAACCTGATACCCATTTCCCAAAAAGACATTTCCTATGCCACAGGTCGTCATGAGATCTACCTTGACTAGCACTCCTGCTTCGCCTGAGCTTTTCCTTTATCTACAAGGAGAGGGATTTAAGGGGTGAGTCACACCGACTCAGTAAGCAGGATATCTAACCTAGCACTACATGAGATGCATGGTTGCAGATGATAAAATGCAGATAACAGCAGGTGATAGATTCAGAAGAATAAAGAAGTTCCATCATACAATCAGGATAACAAAAATATCATTCAAACAACATAGACATATTCAGTTTTAGAACCCCGTTCTAAAACAATCAAACACATAATCATATAGGAATCCAGCTAACAACCGTCTTCCTAGAAACTCATCCATCTCGCTCATACCGGCGCCTTACATCAGTGGACTGGCCAATCAACACCTCAGTCCGCAGCCGTTCATGAGAGATGAGTAAACCATTCTGAGAACTTGAGCCTAGCCCTCAGAAGGCCGAAGTTTTAACGTCTGGGATCCACTAGCACATGTAGGAGGGCCTTGACGCGCGTATGGTAGAGGGGAGCAAACCCTCACCAATCCCTGGTTAGTCCAGGGTTCATATTTCCCTCCGGACAGGTAAGCCACCCATCGACTTACCTGAAGCCACCCATCGACTTCCCATTAAAGGGCCTTCGGGAATGCCACTCGCTACATTGCCGACAAGAGTTCGTTATGTTTCACAGGAGCTGTCTACAGCCTACCTGTCTATCTTATTACAGGAGGAGATCTTATCGGGATAAAGCCCGACATTAACATTATTAATTTCACTGTATGGCTCTTTAAGTATTTTAGAAGGAGTTGTCGACAGCTGTGAGGCTGGACCTTCTCCTAGAACAGTTCCTCTCGGGATTGAATCCGAAGGACACCGTCTTTCCTCCTCCTGTTGTCCTCTCATCAGGACGAAGGGGTAAAACCTATAACAGAAGCTTAACATAGCTTAAAAGGCTTCAAGGTTCTTAACCCGCTAACCGTTTAACCCTATCATTTTATTATCTTATTAGTTAGTGGCCGAAGCCTTATTCGGTCATCTTGTCTAACTGAGGGTTTCTCTTTGTTTTAGGATTAAACGAAGAAACATAAACAATTATTCTACTAGGCACCATTCCCCTTTTTGGCGCCTCAAACTTAAATCCCACTTACCCGGAATAGTTCGTCGGAGAACTCGATGAATTCCGGAGGACACTTTGCTTTACACGCTTCCTGAGACCTTTAGCACGTCCTGGAGCGTCGAGAGAACTAGAATCCGAAGTTGGAACTTCGTTAGTTACTGGATTTGAAACTACTTGAAAAGATAAGGTTCGTTGTCGGGATTAGATTCGAGTCGGTTCGGAATTCGAGAATTTAATTCATTATTCTCCGGTTTTTCGGAAGTCAAACTTATTCAAGACTCGCGTATTTTCGTATCGAGAACAATACGAAATAAAATCCAATAACATGCTTATGAGTCTCAAATAAATTGATCCGAATAAAAAGTAACCGAGAATTCCAAAGCGAATCAAATCAAACTCTTAAACGTTATTAAATAAATAAACATCAATTATTTATTTAAATACGCGAAATACATCACATAATCAAATCCAAGAGTATTTAAACGCGAGACGCGATTAAAAGACTCACGAGTTAATCGAGCTTTAACTACGATAACTCTTTTCTTGAAAATTCCAAATTCCGGCTTCGTTGCCTTCGACTCTGCCGGTTCCCGCTCGTCCTTCTGAATCTGCGAGCAAGTCATCGAATCCGATAACGAGTCAATTTCACAATTTCAAACTCGTATCAATTCCAAAATCCAAAACCCGACATCTCAAACCCGAACCAAATCAAGTAAACGTAACCCGAATCCGAGTAACTAAACGCTAACACACAAAAACGTTCACACACAAATACCAATCCGAGACTCAGATTCAACCTCACGAAGCATAACGGCCAAGACACATCACACGGCCAAAACAACCATTTAATCCAAATTATCCAGAATCTTATACCATCATCACCGTCTCATAACAATACTCAAAAATTTGTTCACAAGCGACTCAAGCTCATCAATCAAAACGCAGAATCAAAAGAAACCCCAAAAATCAAAAACCTAGTTCATGAAATTCGGCAAAAACATACCAAAACCAACAAAATACGAGATCAATCCTCCAATACAAGTCATAAACACCATCGATTGAGCTCAATGAATACTTAAAACCGATGAATTCCTCAAAAATCCATCACGAGAACCAAAACCCCAATTATTGAGCATGAACCCTAATTTGAAAATCAATTCGAGGAAAGAAGACTTCTCACCTTGATTCGTGGAAATCAACGTCCTTTATGGGTTCTCACTCATTCCTCAACGTCTTTCCCGGTCCGGCGTCACCGTGGCTCGCGGCGGTGCCTTGTTCTCCTCAGCCTGAAGCGCGCGGTGGAGAGAGCTCGGTTGGTGGCGCGCGAAGAGAAGAGAGGAAGAAAAAGGGAGCGAGGTCGGGTGGCGATGGTGAGGCTCGGCGATGATGATGATTGAGCTAACAAATTTTTTTTTCCTTTGTTGCAGGTGTGGCTGTGCGCGCGGGACCAGAAGAACGAGAAGAGAGAAAGAAGAAGAAGAAAGAAAAGAAAGAGAGTGAGAGGGTGAGGTGGCCGAAAATGAGAGGAGAAGAAGAAAGAAATGCCACACGGCAGCTCCTCCTCATGCCACGCGTGTACAAGTGGCCCAACAAAAACTTGACACGTCTCTCTTAAAACAACCCATCTTTACTCTTTTCTTTCAATCTCGTCCTTCATTTTGTTGCACATAAGTCCCTCCAGAAAAAAACTCACAACTTCGTCCTTGATTAATCGGAAATATTCTTGAGAAATGACCGAGAAAATTCTCATTAATTTCCGTCATCTTGAATATATTTAAGGGATTTCAGAATTTATTTTCACTCTTGAGATTTTTAATCTCCGAGTACATTCCGAGTAATTTTATTCAGAAAATAATATCCGGTTTACTCGAATTTCCTTATTCCGAAATTTCGTCACCCTCAAATATTATTTCCTTCATTTTCAAGCACTTAACTTTATTCCAACATTCAAGTGCTTTCAAAAATCCTTTTCCTTATATTCGGATTATCGAAACTCATCATTTCCTTATGGTGAATTCTTATAATTCATTCACATAAAGAGAGAAGAAAATTTCCTTTATTTATTAATGAGAGGAAATTTTTACAGATGCTGACGTGTACAAAAGTCGGGTCTCACAGACTAAACCTCTGAATCTTCACGAAAATCAGCCTCATTTCCCTCTGGTAAAGGCTACTGTTCTCCCTCACTCTATCCCTGCTTCTAGGGATATTCCTAGAGACATGCAACAGAATGTCAACTCTGGGTCCGGTGCTACTAAGAGAGAAACAATCTCGTCCGCCGCTGATGCGATGCTGGATCTTGGAAGGCCTGAAAAGGCTAATGTCAGTAACACAACTTCTGACAACCCTAGATCGCCCCAGGGTGAGAAAGAGTTTGATAATCCTACTCTGGCGGAGATGGCCAGGGAATTGAAGGGCTGTGGCTACACCTCTGATGAGGTTGAAGAGGTTTTGACTGCAAAGACATGGATCACTCCAGAAGAATTTGAGAGAGTAATGAGCACTGGTCTCCCCCCGAGCGCGAAGAAGAATCTTCTCATGTTCCATCCTCCAAAAGGAAAGAGAAACTGATGAAGAAGAAATGGAAGAAGGTGATGAAGTCTAAGAAGAGAAAGAGGAAATCTGAGACGAAGACCAACGATGAAGCTCTAGAGGAAGAAGGTCAAGAGGAGGATGTGACTCATCATGTCACGAATATCATTGAAGAAGAAGAGGTTGAAGAGGAAAGACCCTCTAAGAAGAAGAAGAAGACTTCAAGGCAAGAATTCCATGACATTCCTATCACTGGCATATCCTTTCACACGATCTAGAATGCCAGCCGATGGAAATATGTCATTCTTCCCAGCATTGCTCCAGAGCATGTGATGTCTGATTAGGCCCTTACATGCATATATATTGTTGATGTTCTCAAGATGTTGGGTTGTTCTCATCAGTAGCCTTTGTGGGATCCTACCATGCCCAACTTGTGAGAGAATTCATTGTGAATTTGCCTTATCAAATCGATGATGCCACATCTCCAAACTTTCAAAAGGTGTTTGTAAGAAACAAATGCGTCGAGTTCTCTCCTAAGGTGATTCATGAGTTCTTGGGGTCTCAAGCCCCTGCTGCTAAAGAACAGATGCCTACCAGAATAGAGTTAGTCAAGGAACTCTCTGGTGGTAAAGATGAGAAGGGCTGGCCTGAAACCGGTCTGTATCGTGCATCGCTATTCAGCTCCAAGTACTCTGTCCTTCACAAGATTGGGATAAAAGACTGGCTTCCTTCTGCATATTCTATAGGTGTATCTCTTGCTCTTGCCCAGTTTTTGTACATGATAGGTACTGGAAGGTCCTTAGATTTTGGGAAGTTCTTCTACTCCCAGATTCTCAAGCATGCAGGTTCTGAGGCCATCAAGCTTCCCATCGCCTATCCGGCGATGATCACTGGAATTCTCCCCCGTCAGCGTGCTGATTTACTCTCTCCTGAGGAGTTGAAGGCATGTAGCTCTTCCCCGGGCAAAATTACCTTCAGCTACAAGCTTTTTCAGAAGCGCCATGTTGCTGACATAAGGAAGCCGCCCCAGTCAAGTCTCCCTCATGCCAAGTTCTTCTCCCCTGACAATCCTGTTGTGCCTCCCATGTCATCTGACACCAGGAAGCTGATCGTACTCTCTATCATGGACGAGATCAAGCACCTGGAGACGGTGATTGCCACATCTTATGAGCGCAAGAAGGACTTGGAGGAGGCTCTCGCAAAAATGTTGTCGGGTGCATCTTCTTCTACTTCTCACTGATTCACCTGGTTTAATGTTTGTCTTTGTTTAGTCTTTGTGATTTCCTGTTCTTCCCCATCTTTTTTCTTGAACTTCTGGTCTGTAATATTTTTTTTGTTTCTTGTATTTCCTACTTTGCTTTTGCTTGGCAAAAAGGGGGAGTCAATTGATACTTTGATACTCTGAAAAACTATCTTAAAAATGATAATATGCTATGTTAGCTGTTATGTTATATGCTTTCCTCCGTCATTCACTGTGACGTGAGTGATCGTGCAGTTTGGCATATATTGTTTGCTCAGTTTTACAGGTATAGAGTTTTGTCTTCTCAAAGCCAAAGGGGGAGATTGTTGTTACATTGAGGTTGACGTTTTGGTTCAGGCAACTCTATTGCTCCTAGTGTTGTTTCTTGCATCGCATAGAACATCCTTCGTCACTTTATGCCAGGATAAAACGTGGCCTCCCTGACAGCTTTTTGTCTGTCCTCGTCCTGATGTGTGCCATCTGTCCTGGTGTCTGATCATAGGACATTCTCGTCTCCTGTCTCTAATAAAAGAGAATGCCATACCCTAGGAGAGGCAACACACTTTACACGCCGAAATCATCTCTTCAAGAGAAAAGTGTGTGGTTTTTTGTTCTCTAGGTTTTGATCCTTATCGGCAAAGACAAACCTAGCTTTTTTTTACAGTTGTTGTTGTTATTGTTATTCATTGATACACCGGGAAAGTGTAAGAGTGAAAAGTGAGGGGAGCATAAATCTAGGGGGATCCTAGGTTAGTGACTCCATATGATAGTTTGGAGTAGGAATAGTAGAAGGTGATCATCCATTGTATTCCCGTGTGTACTATTTCTATTGTCTAGTGGGGTTACTCTTTTTATTGGGATTCAAATCCCCCCAAAGTAGGTAGTTGAGGCCGAACTGAGTTACCACTCTTAGTGTCATTTACTTGCTTTTATTACTTGTGGTTTTTTGCTCTTTCAGTTGTTCCTAACAACATCTAACAAGACAGGTTACACAATAGATGTGGACTTTCAAAGGATATCTTGAGAGATTATGATATTATTGGAGCTGTTCCAAGTGAGCTGAGTTTCAGTCACAAACTGTTTGAACATAAACATGCTCGTGACATCATCAGACCATCTATTGCGACATCTATTGGTTGTAGTGAAACTCTGAATGTTGCTCCTATGTTTGGGTCTGTTCCTAGTGATATTTTGAGAGCTCTCATCCAAGATTTCTCTGCTCTCGAGGAGATTATCGACACCTATACTTGTCGCAAGGATGTCTGTGAAGGATTGGTCAAGGTTACGATACCTGTTGTACGCACTGATGATGCTTCTTCCTCCCAAGATGCCCTCCTACTAAGGACACCACAGATGCTCACGCTGCAGACGGCGGAGCTGAAGAAGAAGATGCTCAAGAAGTTGAAACTGAAGGTAAAGATGTAGAAGATGAAGAGGAAGATGATGATAAGGATGGCTTTGTTTCTCCTCCTTCTTCTTGATTTGATCTATTTCTGGTCTGTACTATCTGGATATTATGATAGTTGGTTGTGTTGTTTTGTTTTTGCTTCTGGTTTTTTTTGTTAAGACTCTGTTCGTGGTTGTTGTAAGTTGATCAGCCTTTCGTCCTCTAGTATGTGTGTTCAGACTTGTCTTGTTATGGATAATAGTTTTTTCTGCTGCTTATATTCAGTTCACTTGTGTTTATTAGACTTGTGCCTCTGTTGATCCTTGTTTTTTTTTGTATGTTTTTTAAACAATTAGGGAGGGAGGTAGTTAATTTAGTCATTTATCTTCTTGTTGATTGCTAATCTCTGTTTGAAGTGTCAATTTATTTTTGACAAGTGAGACTTTTTCTATAGAGTACAGCTCTGGAAGTGCTTGCCTAAAAAATGTCCAAAATGAGAGTTTATTGTTACGTGTGTTGTTGACTTATTTTTCTACTGCAAGTTTTGTAGCAAGATGTCTGGTAACATGCTCCGGAATATGTTGAGACATCTTAGCTCTCTGTGTAGAACTATATTTTTGACAAGTTTCCTAAAATACCAAAATGATTCGCGGAAGACCTTCTATTATTAATCTTTCCATGTGAATGGGTAAGGAAACCCTAGGACGACTTCCAGAGTTTTGGGCTACTATAAAAACAAAATTTCTATCCTTATTAGCCCACTGACGCATTCATTCATACAATTAGAGTTCTTAGACGTGCAAGATTGGCGGACTGAGAATCTAATCGTATGATGTGTGTGGCTTGGTTCTCTATACACTATTACAGACATGATGATTGTTAGATAGTTTTTGGGTTTTTGTGTTTACGTTATTGAAGCTTCCACGTGCATTGATATAGAAGATTACCAAACATTGGGAGATGTTTGAGAGTGAAATTGAGGGGATCCCCGATTCAGGGGGAGCCTGATTTGGAATTGACAGACAGTAATAGGAAAAGACCCTTGAAGCAGGGATCATTCATGTTGGAATTGACAGACAGTAATAGGAAAAGACCCTTGAAGCAGGGATCATTCATGTTGGAAAAGACAGTAATAGGAAAAGACCCTAAACACGAACAATCGCTCTGATACCACTTGCTGGTGATTATTCACCTCATCATAACCATGTGGAATAAATTAATTACACTACTTAGCTAATTAATTAAGGTAATTTTTAAAGATCAAGAATTATTTAACCACGAGAGCAATTATCAAGCAACCGAATTAAATAGACGAGTTGTCAGAAAACTTACGGGTTTCTCCTCAAGCTTCTAAATCGGGTTCTGTTTCTTCTTCTCGTCTAACTCTCCAATCTTTGAGATCCGATCTGATCTCCGAGATATCTCTAAATCTCTTGGATCTCCTTGGATGACACCGTAGTCTTCCGAAATGTAATCTCCGGATGAACAAGAATACAGTGTGGGCACACTCTATTAATCTCACGAGATCAGATTATGGAGTTTCAGATCTACTCTTATTTTTCTAAGAATGGAATCACAAAATTCCGAGGGAGAGGGAGAGAGAAGAAAATTCGTCGGCTTCTATGATGTTGGGAGAATTTTTGACTCTTCTATTGTGTTCTCCTTGACCCCTTTTCATAGTGGTAAAAAGAAGATATTCTAGGAAACTCCTAGAGATATTTTATTCTTTCCTATTTTGTAGTTAAACATGAATTGTTGGATCTTGACTATAAATCCTACTTTTTGTCTCATACATCAGATCGAAATTTAGGATATTATATTTCTTTATTTTTCTCTTGTATTTATGGAATCATGAGAATTATGATGACAATATCTTATTTCCTTGTTTAATGGAGAGAATATCTCTATCATTATTATTCTCATAGATATTGGGAAATTAATTATGAGAGAGAATAAAAGACAATATATTATTTCCTTATTTAATGGAGAGAGAATATCTTAACCATTATTATTCTCTCTCTTATTTAATTAGTTACATGATTTATTTTCCACAAATCTAACAACTAATTAAAGAGAGAATATTGGGTAATTAATACTTATAGTAGGCGCCCAACTTTATGGTTATGGGCCGAGGAATTTCGAATTTTACAGTATCCATAAGGCCCAACTTAAAATTCAATTAATTATTTACTTGATCTAACAATAAATAATTACAATAAATGTTTAATTCGGCAAATTGACAAATTTCCGAATGAATGATGCTAAATAATTTACAACTGTGAGATTGTAATATTAAAAAATAATATTTATCTTTATTATTAGTAGATAGTTCTTGTCCGCCCTTAGTCAGAGCTGAATCGGAGACTATGGACCTAGTAATGATAGCTCATACAAATCCGATTAAAAGACGAAATAGTCCTTTTCTCTTTTCAATTGATTCGTTCAATCTTGTTCAGTACTCCACAAAGTAATCCAAGACTGCACTCTCTTTACTACTAGAATTGTATTTACTCATCGTGGCGAGTGTCCACTAATCTAGTGAGTTCGTAATCAAGATCCTCTAGGTTCAACCCGTATCGAGTAAGGTCAATTATTCGTTATACATTTCTCGATACATATATACCCTAAGCATCATTGCTTCCCCAGCGAAAGATTCTTCCGTACGTTACTTACTACGAAAGTGCTAGCAATCTATCGGTTCTGGAATCAACCTTAAGTGAGTGAACATTTACCTCATTCAAGAAGGTTGGATTCCATATCTGCAACCGCTTTCTTCTCAGATCACATTCAGATTCCCAAGACATAAGTATCCTAGCGTCTTTGTAGCCTTTAACGAATGAGTCAAAGAACCCGATATTGTTAGTGATTATTGCACCTTAAATAACCAATTAAATGCGGATAATAATAATTACACTAACAAGAGCTAATTATTAATATGGTTATTAAACAAGATCTAGATTACTTAATTAATCAAACATAAGAAACTTCATTAAGCAACCATATTAGATAAAAGACGACTCTTTTGTTAAAAAATAAATCCAAAAATGAAAGTAATAAAACTAGCGGGAAATTTTAGATCTTGAGCTGGAGCATGAGCTTCTCAATAATTCGGGCTTGAATCCGACATTGCTCAGCAAGCTCACCAACACCGTCGTGTTCCTCTAGATCTATTCTGCAACAAGAATAGAAGTATGCTCATGAATAATTATCATAAAAAACAATTTTAGGATATCATGAATTTTTCGGTACATTACCAGCATTTTTCTTGTTCTTTTCAAGCTCAGCTATGTACAAAGGACAGTCCTATTCCAATGGCCTTCAATGTTACAATGGTGGCATTTTCCCACCATTTCACGCTTCTTCTCTTTTCCTTTTCCACTTCTCTTGAAGTTTCTCCTTTCCTTGTTAGCGGGCTTTCCCCTTCGAAGTACTAGGACGTGCCTTTGATGACCCAGCTCCAGAAGACATGTTATTCTTGGATTTAGGCAAAGAACTTTTGTCAACATATAGAGCCGATCTTTTGTTCTTTCCTTGATGAGTGATAGACTCCAAAGTCTGTAACTCATTCAATAGATAAGGCTGTCCATACGTCAACTTATTCATGATATAGTTCGATGTGAACTGTATGAAATCACTCAAAAGGGAATTCAGGATAATTCTCACCTGAGTGACCTCATCCATCAAAGCCCCATGGAGTTTAGCTTCTGTGAAGTAATTAGTCATTTTCATGACATGATCCCTCACATGAGTTCCCGCAATCATCCTAGTGCATGTGCACTTACGGGTGAGTTCAATACTGGCTTGCTCGCTCTACATTCCAAATATTTCTTGCAACGAGTCAAGGATCTCCACATCAGTCTCGTTACCTTCCAAATTTTTTCACAATGCATCAGATATGCTCTCGAGCATGTAGACTATGGCTTTGTTGTTAGCCACAGTCCACCTGTCAAAATCATCCTTCTGCGAGCGAGATGAATTTGATGTCGGAAAAGGAGGTCTCTCTTCAATGAGGATAAAGCGAATGCTTTCACTCACCAACACAATATTCAGGTTAGACTTATATTTCGGGAAGTTCTCACAAGTCAGGACGTCTTTCGACAATAGGGCCATAATAAGGTTCATCATGATTACTAAAATATAAAAGCACATATATATTAGCAATATGAAAAGAAACAAGCTATCAATAAGATTTAGGAAATTAGAAACATAATGCAACCAAGTACGGGATAAATACTAAAGAAAAGAACCCAGTTTTTATATTCCATGGTACTCCACCAATAGCCACAGTCCGTCCCACTATGGTGACGTAACGGAGTGCCCTTAGTGAAAATCGAGAACCATCTCAGATTAGTGAACAAATTTGGTTCATGACACTTCATAACTATGTTTGCTCACTACCAATTGATTAGGAATCTTTGACCACGTGAGCAACCATCGGTTGGATTCACGCATGAGTCAACCCAACATTTCAGCAGAAAGAGTATCACCCGAACGCACTGACTTAGCCAGTATACGCTGAACTCAACTCCACCACCTATCGCTAGAGACATAACTTTGTTATTGGAATCAGAAAAGCCTGTCCTTAGGAGAAGATCACCATGTCTAAAAGACCGCCGATCAAGCATTGATCTTTCATCCTCACGGTGTTATGACAATATTTAAAGTCTACGACTCAATATACTTTCAGTATTATTATTTTTTTTTATCTCCTAGCATTAACTTTAATCTAGGTGATCCACTCGAATTATCTAATCATATTAAAAACTAGAGTGTTTCTAAGCTACCCTTAAAAACAATTAAGTTTTGATATAGCTTAGTGATTAGGAGTATCGTGATATGTAGTCTTGATTTTCCTAATAGCATTCCTTCACAGAAAAAGCTTCCAGTAAGGAGGGAAGACATAGTCTTTTAATAACCCCCAAGCTTAGCCTCTTATTGGCTTGTTGACAAAGCTTCTCTGATCCGTTCAACTCATTTATTAAAAACTATCCTAATCATATTAGATAAGTTACATACAATAAATGAAAGCCCATGATAACCCACAAAACAATTTTTCAAGATATATCATATATGGAAAGCAATTAATTAAATAAGCATGACAAAGCATATATGGTTTTGATTCGAATTGATCGTATCCTAATTGATTCTTATAAATCTAACTTGATGAACTCAATCACTATAGTTCACGGATTCTTGTTGAGCACATTCTATGTCTAAAGTGAAAAATAAATCAATGTCAAAGATTATTTATTTTTCCATAGTTGTCACAAAAAAATTTAATGATTAAGGCCCAATACAATTGGCCTTTGAAAAATAAATCGATGTCCTTGATCATTTATTTTTCATGTTTTAAATCAAATTTATTAAGGCCCAATCCATATAATTAATTTAAATAAAAAATCAAAAAATTATTTTTTATTTTTTATTTTTATAAAAATCGGTTTGGGCCTCTTGGGCCCAACCGGGCTAACGGGCTTTGACCCGGTCGAATCCTTAAGTCCACTTGCCAAGGTAGGGCTCAACAAGTTAGCTCGGATCAAGAGCCAAGGGGAAAAAATCCGAGACTCCTATCTAAGGGGTAAGGGGGTCACAAAATTTGTCTTCTTCGTCAGAGGTGGATCTCAGGAACTCCGATGGGGATGTGCTTCGGACTGTCATCTTATCGCGCAGTGGGTAGTCTGCCCTCCGAATTTCACGACGATCGGATTACAGCAAGTATTAGGAATATTGCCCACTAGAAGATGATGATTACTTAATAAGATAAGAAGTTACTTTATTAGCATCATGTGATTAGTGGATTGAGGTATGATAACATTCAAAATCAATAACAACTACCATCCATAGTCTCCATATCAAACTGAATCGGATGCTGGGCATCCGAGATCGGGCAGTGAACTAAAACTTGGTCGATGACTGATATGCGCCCGGAAAGCCTTATCTAAAGTCATATATGTGGAACATGAGTGAGGGTTGATCAGTCAGTGGGAGCATTATACACTTGCAGAAGGTGTACGACCTGGACAGGCTTAGGTTTGAATAGATGCGTCGTTTAAGGACCGTTACGATGCACTAGCCGATGCCGTTTATGATGGTCACAGTGACGCTTGATCTAATATCCTAAAGTATTCATGGACTTTTAGATCATGTTACCGACTTATTTGACTTACCACGTTAAAGGCTAGTTAGACGCTGATCAAATAGGTGTCTTGGGAAGTCGGGACATTATTGTAGAAGAAAGTGTTTTACAGATACGGAATCCAGCCTTCCTAAAAGAAGGTTAATGTTCTCTCACCTAAGGGTTGATTCCATAACCGATTGATTGTGCACACTTCCGAAGTTGGCTTACTTTCAGTTGAATCTTTCGCTGGGGAAGCAACGATGCTTAGGGCTTATATGTAACGAGAAAGGTATAGCGGAACAAATTGACCTATCTCGATACAAGTAGAACTTGGAGGGTCATGATCACGTACTGACTAAATCAGTGGACACTCGTTACGATGAGTAAATATAATTCTAGTATCAAAGTTGGGTTCAGTCCTGGATTACACGGTGGAGTATTGTAAGGGACTAAACAATTTGATTAGAAAAAAGCAAAAGGAATATTTTGTCTTTTATCGAGATTGTTAAGCTTCTACTACTAGGTCCATCGTCCCCGATTCGGCTTCGATAAAGGCGGGTAAGAACGTTAATATAATAGTATGTTTTATTATTATAATCTCACTTGTGTAATAGGTGATTGACAGCATTAAATTCCAAAAAATGTATTTTGGGAATTAAATAAATATTTATGGTGATGTTATTTATTTGTTGCTAGATCAAGTAAATAAACTTTATATTTATTGTTGGACAAGTAAATATGTGTTTTATGTGTTTAAATCTATTGGGCCTTTAAAAAGCAAAAATTTGGGCCTCCCTACACTGTAGTGGATGATTTTTGTAGCTGGCTAACAACCAGTATTTTTTTTGTTCCTAAAATATAGGAGAATAAATAGGAGATATGATTGTCCTATATTCTCTCATAATATTTAGGCTAAATATAAAGAGAATATTTAGGAGAATATATTTTCCTAAATTTTCTCAACAACAAATATTTTATAGTGGTGTATAAAATAAAATCCTAGATATTGATCTGACAGATGAGAGAAAAAATAGTACTCACTTGTCGAAATCCAAGGGCTGAGATTTAATTCACTAGTGTGAACACAATAAAAGGAAATCATATCGTTTAGAATATTTTGGAATATTATATAAAGATACCTTTTAAACTGCTATAAATAGATGGCTAATGAGAAGCAAATTTTAACCGAATTGCCAAGGAATTCTGTGGTCTCTCTCCCTTGAGTGTGCCGACCTAATTCCTCTACTCCTTCCCCTCGGAATTGCTTCAATTCCATTCTTAGAAATAAGAGAGAAAGATCGGAAACACACCGTTTCCAGATCTAGTGAGATATAACAAAGCCTACTCTTTTGTCTTATCTTCCTCGAATATTACGTTTCAGAAGACTTTGGCGTCATCACATCGAGTTCTTGAAGGAGGAGTTCCAGATCTGATCGTGTGGAGGCTTGTACGTTTAAGACGAAGACGGATTGTGAAAGCTTTCGGTTCGTGAGCCAAAAATTGTAAGTTTTCTTAAAACTCGTCTTTTATCTGATATGGTTGCTTGATGAAGTTTCTTATGTTTAATTAATTAAGTAATATAGATCTTGTTTAATAACCATATTAATAATTAGCTCTTGTTAATGTAATTGTTATCATCCGCATTTGATTGGTTATTTAAGGTGCAATAATGACCAACAAGTGGTGTTAGAGCTAGATGATTACTTAATTAATCGATTCATTCTAGTAATTAATTTTAATATGGTTTTTATGAATTTATATTATGATATGTTATTCATTCAATTCAGTATGATATGATATGTGAATTGTGGTTGATCGTAGATTTTTTATTCTCGTTTTTCTAGAATTGTTGTTAAACCCAAACTTCAAAGGGTAAAGGATTTTTGTAATTTTATACCTAGAAGTCCATGATCAATTTAGGATTTATATCAAGTCTCACTATGACCATCATAGCGACCATGGCTAGTGTGTCGTAACGGTACTTAAGTGACACATCAACTACCAAAGTCAGTCCAGACCCTACCTTACCACAAGTGCAGAATACTCCCACAAAGTGATCAACCTTCACTTGTGTTGCACATATATGATTTTAATACAGTTATCTAGGCATGTATCAATCATTGATCATGTTTTAGCTCACCGCCCGAACTCAGATGCCCAGAATGTGATTCAGTTTAATGCGGAGGCTATGGATGATAGTTGTTATTGATTCTGATTTAGAAAACAACCCACTAATGATATGATGCTAATAAAGTAAACTTCTTATCCAATTCCATAATCATTCATGTTTATTAATTATCTTCAGTGGATAATATTCCTAATAATCTCCCACTTTGACCAGAGAAGATAAGGCAGTTTCCTTCGGCCATTTAATTCTTAGCCATCGTACAACAGACGGCTTTAGATGTTTGACCCGGACTGAGATTCCCATCTTATGGATCCTCACCTTAATCTATATCTCTATCAATTATGTCGATTGACGTATGTCTTATTTAATATTCTTCTAGTTCATGCTTCTTTGCAAGTGATCTTTGACTTACCTCATAAGGTCAAGTCAAATTGTTCATAGTAAATTAGTTTACTACAGAATACATTAACACTTCGCATATCTTTTAGATCATACACCAGACTTTATATCATTAAGATAATAAGTCTCCTTATTCCAGGTGTACATCTCTTTGGTGCCAAAGGTAGTTGCACCATAGCATGTTTCAATCTCATCACCACTAACCATAGTTTGATTTTATTGAACATCTTTATAAGAACTTCTATTGACATATTTCCATTACTTAGCTATTTATAGTTGGTCTGTATCAGTCGTGTTCATATTCTATATACACATGACTGGATGTACTATATTTTAATAAATAAGTATCTCACTATTTCTTGAAAATCTTAGTGTTACAACACTTCACTATTTCTCGAAAATTTACCATTGTCAAAAGTCTAATTATTAGGCCTTTTTAATGACAATGTCTTTAGCCTCGACAATCGAGCTATATACCTTATATCAATAAGTATATCCGAGACTACATGGAACGAGTTTTTCGTTTCTATACATCAAGTTATAGAAACAGTCAGTTCTGTCAATTTACCGATGTCATAATTTGGTCAATTATTCAAACGGTAATGACACATGTTTTTGAGTCATAATCATCGATCATTCTCAAAATATCGATTTCTTTTAACAAACCTTCATGTACAGTTTGTCCATCATTTGGATCAACTTTTCATATTTCAAAAAGTTTTAGTAGTTAAACTACTATGTTCCATGTCATAACTTTTTCAGAACTTCATCCGGACAGTTCATTTGGTGAAGACTCTATTGGCAGTGATAAATGAATTGTTAAAGCGATTCAACAAAAAGATCAAGACACATGCTATAAATTAAGTGAAAACTTTGTAATTTCAGATGCAAATGATGATGATGGGTTGGACTCATTTCTTGCGCAAGTCTTTGTCTTTTGTAGAAAACATGGTATGTGTGCACCAGTTATGAAGGAAGTCTTTTTAAAGATCACATCGTAAAGCTTGTGGAATTATAAACTTACACTCTTTTAAAGGGGAATTGTTATATTCAATACATGTAACTCCAAGAGCTTAACGATTGCTTTAATGATGTAAACACAAATTTGCTTCTATGTGTTTCTTGTTTGTAGCCAAGTGGTTCGTTTTTAGCCATCGACAAGAAAGTATTGATTCCGTTGGCAAGGTACTGCGCATTTTTTAGGTTTAGAGCCTAATTGATCGCCGGGCTAACGAGTTGAACACGTTGTCGAGTTGACGAGTTAGAATGCTGAAGATCTAGGTCGATCACCGAGCTGGGATTGATCACCTAGCAGACCACGTCGAGCTGAAGAATAGATGACAATGTGTATGTCATTTTTGATCAGGAATTAGGTCAAGGATATTTAGGGTATTTTAGGCATGTGTGTTGCCCTAGTTGTTTCTCTATAAATATGTTATAGCCGTCACTTTTGTATGCATAAAAAAAAGAGAGAAAATTCAGTACAGAGAAACAGAAGGAGAGAAAGATTGTAAACACCTTTTCCATTGGGTTTATAGTGATATTTGCAGCGGTAAAGTTGATGTAGATCTCACGTTGAGATTGAATCACTATAATCTAGTGTCTTGTTCTTCGTATTTGTTTATTTTGTTTTATGATATGAGAGGATTTCGGCGTTGAAATTATCCCAAGAATTGGTATCAGAGCTTCTCATGTTGAATCGCGGCGAAGAAGACGATGGGAGGTGAAGGAGGCATGGCGCACGGGATCCGAAAGTTAGATGGGTCGGACTATGCATACTGAAGAATGCAGATAGACTATTATCTGTATGGGAGAAAGCTTCATAAACCTCTAAGCGCGAAGCCGGAGAAGATGGATGATGCATAGTGGACTCTCCTTGATAGACAGGTGCTTGGAGTCATCCGGCTGACGATGTCGAAAAAACGCCGCGCACAACGTAGCAAAGGAGAAAAGCATCGCGGGCATGATCGAAGGTTCTTCGTATTTGTTAATTTCATTTTCTGATTTGAGAGGACGACAGCATTGAAATCCCAACACACATAAGATTTTTCTAAAATTCAGTTTAAGGTACTTGATGACCAACTTGAGTCTCATATAATGGGGTATGCAAAGCAGTGAAAAGATTTAGTGTTGAAATGTATCTGGGAGCTTTTGGTGAAAATGGTTAAAATGAAAAAAAAAATCTTGTATATCCTCTTGTTTATCAACTGTTACATTGACTTTAATTTTACTGGTTGCTAGAGCTAATGTGGAACAAGTGTTTTCAGCTATGAAGATTGTGAATAATCGGCTACAGAATTGAGTAGAAGGTCAGCGGATGAATGAGAATTTATTTGAATACATATTTGACAAGCTTGATAACGAGCTTATTATGCAATGATTTCAAAGCATGAGCACTCAGAGAGGTCAATTATAGTACCATGCATTGTATTTGTTTTTTTAAATAGTTATTTGTTTTTTGTATGGACAAAAGAAAATTATTTACTAGATTCTAATGTATTAAACCCCTGAATGAGATTTCGTGTTTCGTCCACTATTTTCTTAATATAATATAATTATTGTAATGTAAAAGATTTAAAGTGGTCCTACTCCAATTAATGATTATCTACATACAATTAAACTCCCATTATATAATTTTTTATATGTTAATCATTGTTATAAATTCATCAATTTAATGTTACTGTTATTTTTCCATTTTCATTAAATAGTATTCATTTTTAATTCAAGTATTTAATAATATTGTTATATATGAATCCATATTTAAAAATTTCCATACATAAAGCGAGATCACAACTTACGAAGTTGTATACGTTAGATTTTTTTTTAAGCGCCTGTCATACGTTCATAATCATCCACTGTATCCTACTCCTACCGATCTATCTACACTCTCACCTCATCCATTTTTTTGTAAAAGAAATATCACTAATAAGTTAATACAATACAATATCACGAATTGTTTGATATTGAATTATTGACAAAGAACCTGGAGTAAATAAAAAGAAGGCCACGTCCCATTTCCAAAACAGAAATTATTGATACAGAAGTTCATGAGTTTAACTTATAATGTGCTGCAGCCTGGAAATTTCATACATATGTATATTGGAGGAAAAATCAAACAAACAAATATAGAGAACACTATTATACTACATTAATAACGCTCTATTAAATTAATAATATCATACACCCCAAATATTTATCTCCATCACTCTTACCCCCATTTGCACGTGATGTGATTAGTGTGCTTGAAATCATGTACCAACAAAACACTCTCGTCCATTTTCTTTAACACAAACCTCTCCACCAAAACATAACACTCAAATTTAGACCACTCATGACCACCTTTCCCCTTAATCCCTTCACTCCTCTTCACCCTCACACTCTTCTCATCCCCACCAAATAAAAACCCGACCCTCTCTTGCTCCCATTTCATCCTCTCTGCAACCAAAACACTCAACCCCAAAAGCCGCAACGACTCTCCTCCTTTGCCGCTCTTAAACCATGTCACTCCGTCCTCAACACCACCCCAATCAAACACAACCTTCCTCTCGCCAACAAACGCCTCTTCTTTCTCCACAACCACGTCCACGTCCACGTCCACAACGCCATCACCGAAATCCATGATGTCTTTTTCGAATATCTTGTCCCATCTCTGCTCGAGCGTCATCTCGTAAAACATTGACGATTTCATTTGTTCCTTGAGATCGACGTTCTGTTGCTTGACGAACATGAAAGGGACGTACCACTTCCCAACGACGACCGGACCGGCCCACCCGAGCTCGGGGAACGATGCCCTGAGCTCAGGGTCGAGCCCCGGGGCATGGTCCAGAAGGTAGTGCCGGGGGGTACTCATGCAGAGAGTCCAATATTTCCTCCTTAGGAAGCGGGGAGGGAATCCATCAAGGACCGTGGAGACGGCCGTGAATCCGCGATATCTTTTTTTGATGATCTCGACTTGTTGATATGGATCCGAGGGATCCAACGGCCGTGGCTTCGTGTCTCTGATGTACAAACAACATAAAAACCTACCCATGTCTGCCTCCGACGAGTTAGCAATGGCTTTCCTACGGAACCAAACACGAGTTTTCAGTAATAAAGCGTTAAATAAATTATGGATAAGAAGGAAACAAAATAATGAACTCTCCATTAGCATAAATAAGATAGAAGAAGGCTAATACTGCTCACACTTTAAGCCGTATAATAATTTCGTCTCTAGTGAATAAAACCAGTACTAATTCTCAATTTATTTTCTTAAAAAAAAATGTAAAACAAACAAAAAAAATACGTTTTAACAGGTTAATATTTATTCTTTTGAAATAAACTGATTAAAATTATGTGATAAAACGTTGCTTTGTTACTGATGACTCCGTAATCAACTGAAATTTTATATTATTTTCTTTATTTTATATATATTCTTTATTATATCTCTCTTTTGCGAAATTGATACATACACATCCTCCACTCTGTTTCTTGAATTCCTCTTTTCACCTCCGCACAAAACATGGACAAAACCAAGAAAACCATGGCTACATTTTTATTTTTATTTATTTTCACGTTAAATTCTGTCATGAAAGCAAACAAATGCTAGTTAATCAATGCATACCCTTATAAAGAAAACGCCATGGGAGTTCACACTAGAAAAAGACTAGCTAGGAATAAACTAACCCCTTGTGCTTTCCTTTGCGCCGTATCACATAGTAGCGGTTGGAAGACAAAGGCTCTCCGAGCACCGGAACAAAAGCCGAGGCATCGCAGTAAGTTCTGCGGTGCTCTCCGACCCTGCTCGTGTACACCACAGTGAGGTCCTTGTTCTGAGGGAATGGAAGGCCTCGGACCGCCTTGTCCTTGCAAAGCCCAAAACACACCGTGGACTCGCTATCCTCATCCAATATCACCAGATACCCCGAATTCGGGCCCTCTATGGGCCTCAAATCCAGCAACTCTGGCGACCTTCTCAGCTCTGACAATCTCCTTGTTGTGTACATTTTTTTTTAATTTCTTATCTCTAGTTTAATCTCGGTTGAATATATTTATAAAGAGAGACGTTGAGTAATTTCTTGTATTACACGGCAAATTTTAGAGATAAGATTTTTTTTAGTTGTTTTTGTAATTTAAAATTTTAGTCTCATGTCAAACACGCGGTTTTGTGAGGTGGGTTGATGAAATGAAACTTCCGACATAACCTGAACTCTGTAAATAATTATACGTGTCCGTTTTTTTATTATTATTTATTGAAATTAAAAACGGTTTAAGGAAGTTTCTGATGTTGCAGGCGGAGATTATCTCGTTACGGTTAAGCTCAGTCAACTTATTCTGATAAAAAAAAAAAAAAAAAAAGCTCAGTCAGCTTATATTGCGTTGACTTCATCTCTTATTGGTGTTCAGATTCAATGGAGTGTTGTAGTTAATATGAGCGACTTTCCTCTTTGGATTTAAGTTGTATTTAATTTTCCTTTTAGCCACTTAAATATTTATTTACTTTAATTATGATTTTTTAAAGCATATTCGAAGAGGAAAATCCAATGGAATTCTTCATGCACACCGGTAAAGTTACATAAACTCATTGAGTTTACATTAAAAGCGATTACTGGCCAACGGTGATAAAGTTTTTGTTGAGATTAAATGCTAATTTTCAGTTAGTGACTTCCACACACACAGATCTCTAAAACTGAAAACAGACAAAAACAATCAATGAAGCACGAGCAGCATTTAACAATAAAGAGACAATACGATTTTCTTACTTGGTGAGGTCATTTTAGATGAGATATTTAATATTATAGACTCCCGTCGTTTTTTTTTCTTCCTTCTTTTATTTTAAGAAAATAGATCCTAATTCAACTTAACTTCATATTTGATATTTCTCAACTTTATCTCTACTCACAATATCCTTCATTTTTCTTATTTTGTTTCTATTTCACTTTGTAAGAGTCTGTCCGATCATTACTTAAGTCACATATCATCTCGAGGGAATTGAACTAAAAATATTCTCTTTTTTAGTTCCGAGATTTATGAAGAGATATGATCGAAATTGACTTTCAATTATACACATATTCGCGGAAAAATTAGTTGCAAACCTAATATATAACTCTCCTAAGATTTTCATTCGGTTGTTACTTATTATTTTAGTAAATACACGCTGACTTATTCTTGAGCCAATCTTTCTGCCTTAGAAATCTTCAACGACAATTGGTTCAAGGAATTTCTTGCTCACACTACTACAAATAGTACTTTTATATGCGATGTTGACTTTTAGAAGCGACATTTTGCTTTTAGAAGCGACATATGTCGCTTCTAAATGTTTCTCATTATTTAGAAGCAACATGTCGATTTAAGCTTTTAAATTTGGTTAAATTTAAGCGGTGCGTTTTACTTGTTTCTTATTGGAAGAACGACCCTACAAGTTTTGGGAGCATTTACATAAGTGCAATATCTAACAATCATATTTTTAACAAAACTAAGAATCGGTATGGGAGAAGGAGACCAGCCATATCTAGAAGTTGTTACTCAGACTATTTAAAAGGGAAAGGACAAATGTAGGCACTCAATAATGATAGTGCACGAAGACCTAGACCCGCAACTTCCGAGCAAAGGTTATATCGGTCATGGCGACAATATAGAAATGGTGGCCCTAGATCCATAACAACCCAAAATTAAGCTACAAATCAGTAAACATTCAAACCAAGGTATTAAAACACAACTACTTTCTTTACTTTCTAGAAGTTTAGAGGTTTTTACTTGGAAACATGCGTATATGATAGGGATAAGAGGTTTTGTTTGGAGGTCTCCTTACTTTCACTCCATTCTCATCACAATCACAATCACACACAATCTTCCTCTCGCCAACAAACGCCTCTTCTCCCTCCACAACCACATCCAAAAGCCATCACCAAAATCCATGATGTCTTTTTCGTGCCCCAAAATCTTGTCCCATCTATGTTCGAGCATCATATCGTAAAACTAGACGAATTCATTTGTTCCTTAAGCTCGGCATCATATTCGCTGACGAGCATGACAGGGACGTACCACTTCCCAACGGCCATCGGGCTAGCCTGCCCTAGCTCGGGATGTGATTCACTGAGCGGGGGATCGAGGCCCGGGACATGGTCGAGCTGGTAGTGCCGAGGAGTTTTCATGCTTAGGTTAAGCTCGGGTCAGATCAAGGAAGGAAAGCTGTTTAATGTATAGGTATCGAAGCGAGATACCGGAAAAGAGTCAGTATTTTCTCCTTAGGAAATCGAGAGCGAATCCATCAAGAGCGGTCGAGACGACCGTGAGCTCACGACGCCTTTTTTGGATGATATCGACTTGCTGAAAAGCATATGACAATTTCAACGGCCGAAACTTCACATCTTTGATGTATGTGCAGCTGCAAAACTTACCAATGTTTTCTTCTGAGGAGTTGGCTATGGATTTCTTATCAAATCAAACAAAAGTTTTCACTATCATATCAGTTCATCCGAAATATCACAAGTATCGCCTCGTCTGGGACTATTGTAAGGAAAGCTATGACTAAAATCCTTTTTATCTGGCATTAACTTAGAACCACGCGAATCTAAATCTCCATTTACTAAGATCAATAATGAAGCTGTATGTAAACCTAGAGCAATAGCATCATATGCCAAAAAATAGTCGTGTCGCAAAGAATAACGTATTACTATTTTTTTAATTTATAGCATCTAACCAACCCGCCAACCATATGCTTCGAACAACATTGAGCGCATGACCATTCGTTGAAGATAAAAGTACATCGAACCCATATGAAGTTTTACGATGAGTGGATTGTACCCATTGGGCAAATATAGGTTCAATCAAAATTTGTTTTCTTGGAGTAAAAAAAAAGCAAGCATTACATCATTATGAACATAAATTCCCAAAGTATGGAAAAAAATGCCTCCATTTGATGGTTTCCATATCGGATTGGGTTTCTAAAGCTATGAACTTATTAATGGAGAGCAAAATCAAGAAATGACCTTAAATCTTTGTGCATTGGCTCTGAATTGAATTGCTTGGGATTCAGAAGTCAAAGAAATAATTTTATCGACTAATAGTGGACAAATTGGTATATTACCCAATCATGCACCTATTCCACATCTGTAGATATAGGTATATTGAAAAGACGACTTAACGACAAATGATTAACGATGGCTCTCATGGGAGGTTTCGCAAGAATAAGGAATGATGAGATCACTATTTTAGTAAATGATGCGGAGAAGAGTAGTGACATTAATCCACAAGAAGCTCAACAAACTCTTGAAATGGCGGAAGCTAACTTGAGTAAAGCTGAAGGCAAGAGACAAACAATTCAGGGAAATCTAGCTCTCAGAAGGGCAAGGACACGAGTAGAGACTATCATTATGATGTCGTAACTAATTGGTTTGTCCGAATAAGAAAAATAAGTGTATACATGGAAGTTGTGTTTATATATATATTTTGCTTCTTTTGATTAAATTGAAAATTAAGAATTCAATCAAGTAGAATCGACTTTTCATGCAATCAAAGAATTTGAAGTTGAAAAATTCAATAGAGCAACATAATATAATAATAAAAAAAAAATAAAGCGAATGAATAAAAAAAGTCATTATATTATCAGAAAATTAGGAAAATAGCCAATTTAAACGTTTAACATTGCTAAATAGCCAACTTTTAGTAAATCTTAGGTAAATAGCCGTAAATAATGACGTGGCCTAATATGTGGAGGTAACTATTTATCTAAGATTTACGTCTGTAAGTACATAAAAATGGCTATTTACCTAAAATTTACCAAACGTTGGCTATTTAGTAATGTCAAACATTTAAGTTTGCTATTTTTCTAATGGACCCTTATATTGTTATAAGTTGCTATCTTATATAATAATATATACCTAATATTGAATTTGAACCAATGACTCCAGCCGTATGCAAGCAATACTCTAACCACTGAGTTAAGTATGTCATGTATCATCACAAAGAAAAAAAATTGAGGTCTATCATAATAATAAATTCTAAATTGCTTATTACTTATACGCAAATACCAGTAAAAGAGATGATCTTATACCATGTGATATTCATCTTGACAAGAAATTGTCTATATGATAAAATGTGTTTCTCAAAAGTTAGGTAGAGCACCTCGTTTTTACGCGTGCCAATGTTTTTCAAAGGAATCCATCGATGAATTGATGTCTTATTCTATGCTTTTTGGGAATAAAAGAAGAGAACAACAGTCTGACAAAAGGTTTGGTCCTACGATGAACGCTGGCTAGACCAGATTCATCCGACGGGCGAAGGCCTTTGAAACCCATATGTGACTCGCTGCCTATCGGTGCACGAGCTGGGCGGCAAGCGTGATTATGTTTTTCGTGGACGCTCGCTAGACCAGATTCGTCCGGCGGACGCATGCCTTTGGAACCCATATATAACTCGCTGCCTATCGGTGCACGAGCTGGGCGGCGAGCACAATTATGTTTTCCGTGGACGCTGGCTAGACCAGGTACGTTCGGCGGACGCAAGCTTTTGAAACCCATTTGTGACTCGCTGCCTATCGGCGTACGAGCTGGGCGGCGAGCGCGGTGCCACATTTGTGTGGCCAGGTTTCCTATGGACGCTGGCTAGACCAGGTACGTCCGGCGGACGCAAGCCTTTGAAACCCATTTGTGACTCGCTGCCTATCGGCGTACGAGCTGGGCGGCGAGTGCGGTGCCACACTTGTGTGGCCAGGTTTCCCGTGGACGCTAGCTAGACCAGGTACGTCCGGCGGACGCAAGCCTTTGAAACCCATTTGTGACTCGCTGCTTATCGGCGTACGAGCTGGGCGGCGAGCGCGGTGCCACACTTGTGTGGCCAGGTTTCCCGTGGACGCTGGCTAGACCAGGTACGTCCGGCGGATGCAAGCCTTTGAAACCCATTTGTGACTCGCTGCCTATCGGCGTACGAGCTGGGCGGCGAGCGCGGTGCCACACTTGTTTGGCCAGGTTTCTCGTGGACGCTGGCTAGACCAGGTACGTCCGGCGGACGCAAGCCTTTGAAACCGATTTGTGACTCACTGCCTATCGGCGTAGGAGCAGGGCGGTGAGCGCGGTGCCACACCTGTGTGGCCAGGTTCGCTCCTCGACTCGAGTACTGAGTCCACGAGTCGACAAGCTACTCCTCGTGCCGACTCTACATTTCTCCTCGAGTTGAGTTCGCTCCTCGAGTCGAGTGCCGAGTCCACGAGTCGACAAGCTACTCCTCGTGACGACTCTACATTTCTCCTCGAGTTGAGTTCACTACTCGAGTCGAGTACCGAATCCACGAGTCGACTAGCTACTCCTCGTGCCGAATCTACGTTTCTCCTCAAGTTGAGTTCATTCCTCGAGTCGAGTACCGAGTCCACGAGTCGACAAGCTGCTCCTCGTGCCGACTCTACATGTCTCCTCGAGTTGAGTTCGCTCTTCGAGCCGAGTACCGAGTCCACGAGTCGACAAGCTACTCCTCGTGCTGACTCTACATTTCTCCTCGAGTTGAGTTCGCTCCTCGAGTCGACTACCGAGTCCACGAGTTGACAAGCTACACCTCGTGCCGACTCTACATTTCTCCTCGAGTTGAGTTCACTCCTCGAGTCGAGTACCGAATCCACGCGTCGACTAGCTACTCCTCGTGCCGACTCTACATTTCTCCTCGAGTTGAGTTCGCTCCTCGAGTCAAGTACCGAGTCCACGAGTCGACAAGCTACTCCTCGTGCCGACTCTATGTTTCTCCTCGAGTTGAGTTCGCTCCTCGAGTCGAGTACCGAGTCCACGAGTCGACAAGCTACTCCTCGTGACGACTCTACATGTCTCCTCGAGTTGAGTTCTTTCCTCGAGTCGAGTACCGAGTCCACGAGTCGACAAGCTACTCCTCGTGCCGACTCTACGTTTGTCCTCGAGTTGAGTTCATTCCTCGAGTCGAGTACCGAGTCCACAAGTCGACAAGCTACTCCTCATGCGGACTCTACATGTCTCCTCGAGTTGAGTTCGCTCCTCGAGTCGAGTACCGAGTCCATGGGTCGACAAGCTACTCCTCGTGCCGACTCTACATTTCTCCTCGAGTTGAGTTCGCTCCTCGAGTCGAGTACCGAGTCCACGAGTCGACAAGCTACTCCTCGTGCCGACTCTACGTTTCTCCTCGAGTTGAGTTCATTCCTCGAGTGGAGTACCGAGTCCACGAGTCGACAAGCTGCTCCTCATGCCGACTCTACATGTCTCCTCGAGTTGAGTTCGCTCCTCGAGTCAAGTACCGAGTCCACGAGTCGACAAGCTACTCCTCGTGCCGACTCTACATTTCTCCTCGAGTTGAGTTCGCTCCTTGAGTCAAGTACCGAGTCCACGAGTCGACAAGCTACTCCTCATGCGGACTCTACATTTCTCCTTGAGTTGAGTTCACTCCTCGAGTCGAGTACCGAATCCACGAGTCGACTAGCTACTCCTCGTGCCGACTCTACATGTCTCCTCGAGTTGAGTTCATTCCTCGAGTCGAGTACCGAGTCCACGAGTCGACAAGTTGCTCCTCGTGCCGACTCTACATTTCTCCTCGAGTTGAGTTCACTCCTCGAGTCAAGTACCGAATCCACGAGTCGACTAGCTACTCCTCGTGCCGACTCTACATGTCTCCTCGAGTTGAGTTCATTCCTCGAGTCGAGTACCGAGTCCACGAATCGCGAGCTGCTCCACGTGCCGAATCTACATGTCTCTTCGAGTTGAGTTCATTCCTCGAGTCGAGTACCGAGTCCACGAGTCGACAAGCTACTCCTCGTGCCGACTCTACATGTCTCCTCGAGTTGAGTTCATTCCTCGAGTCGAGTACCGAGTCCACGAGTCGACAAGCTACTCCTCGTGCCGACTCTACATGTCTCCTCAAGTCAAGATTCACTCATCGAGTCGAGTACCGAGTAAGAATGAGCCACCTGAGTCCCCAAATGTGAAACACACAAATGTGGCACCGCGCTCGCCGCCCAGCTCGTACGCCGATAGGCAGCGAGTCACAAATGGGTTTCAAAGGCTTGCGTCCGCCGGACGTACCTGGTCTAGCCAGTGTCCACGGGAAACCTGGCCACACAAGTGTGGCACCGCGCTCGCCGCCCAGCTCGTACGCCGATAGGCAGCGAGTCACAAATGGGTTTCAAAGGCTTGCGTCCGCCGGACGTACCTGGTCTAGCCAGCGTCCACGGAAAACATAATTGCGCTCGCCGCCTAGCTCATGCGCCGATAGGCAGCGAGTTACATATGGGTTCCAAAGGCCTGCGTCCGCCGGACGAATCTGGTCTAGCCAGCGTCCACGGAAAACATAATCACGCTTGCCACCCAGCTCGTGCGCCGATAGGCAGCGAGTCACATATGGGTTTTAAAGGCCTGCGCCCGCCGGACGAATCTGGTCTAGCCAGCGTTCACGGAAAACCTGGTCACGCAATATGGCACCTACGCAGCTCGAGGCCCGAGACGTGCAAATCGGTTACGCCTTCATTGGCAAGTCGAGAAAATAAGTCACGCACCCTCAAGACGTGCTAATAGATTACGCCTTCGTTGGTAAATCGAGAAAATAAGCCGCGCACCCTCAAGACGTGCTAGTCGATTACACCTTTGTTGGTAAGTCGAGAAAATAAGCCGCGCACGGTAAACCATGCGAATCGACTGCGATAGTGTGTCGAGAACATAAGACATGTAAAACGAAAAGAGAACGAAAGTCGTCCCTCGCGACGCGTAAAGGCCGTCCCTCGCGACGCACAAAAGCCGTCCCTCGCAACGCACCAAGGCCGTCCCTCGCGACGCACCAAAGCCTCCCTACGGTGCACTCACAAACCCGAGAACGGTGGTCCCATGTCCGCACGTCAGCGCAAGTTCTGAGTTTCCACTCGACCCACGCTCGACTGGAAACTCGGGGGGCTAATGTTGTCGGCCCATCCCGACCCGACAAGGACAAAGGCGCCACTTCAACCACATAACCGGCGCAACCCCTGCCTGGGCCATTGGCCGGCCCAAACCCTTGGCCGGCCCAGGGTTCACTCGACCATTGGCTGGGCCAAGCCTCAGCCGACCATTGGCCGGACCTCAGTCGGCCATTGGCCGAGGCAAGTCACAGCCGGGCCAGGCCTCAGTCGGCCATTGGCCGAGTCAGCAGTTCACTCGGCCAATGGCCGAGTGAACCCTCCAGCCGGCCATGCAGTTCACTCGGCCATTGGCCGAGTGAACCCTCCAGACGGCCCAGCAGTTCACTCGGCCCAGCCTAAATCGTTGTCCGAAAACGAGCGACAACAAAAGCCAACCCGTAACATTGATCCTTTAGCACCTTTTCACAAAGTGCCAAATGTAATTTCCATCTCTCGTTACTTAGTTAGAAGAGCCTTTAGCCGAATGGTTTGGAAATCCCACAAAGAATCCATCAATTTAGCAACGATTGTGACTCATTGAGTGAAATTTTTGTTTATCAATTTTTCATCATCAATTAGTCTCATGTTTATCTTGATTAGTTTGAAACCATACTATGTTTTTATTTTGTCATTTATTTTGGTTGGCTTGTGTTCCAAAGAAAAGAAAAAAAAAGAAGAACAAAAAAAGAAAAGAAAAAAAGAAGAAGAAGAAGTACTTGTCCAAGTACATTACTCTATGTTTACCGAGAACATTTGTCTTTGGTTTTTTTGTATACATTTTCGTTTGTTTTTGATCTTTGAATTTTATTTATATAAGTGTGGTGTCAATATTGTTTATAGAGACTTTTGATGAGATATTGATGAAAGTAAAATTGTTGAATTTTGGGGGTGCTTGTGGGGAAATTTTGGTTGTTGGGGTGCTCTTATGAGTTTTTTAGAGTGATTTGAGTTTTGAAAGTGTTGATTTGATTGTGATTGTGCATAATTTTTGTTGGTGAGGTTTTGAGTCACAAGTGTTAGTTAGGTTGATCTTTGAGCCATTATATATCCATATCACACCCTTAACCTTAGCCTAACATTACAAGCCGAGTAAAGATCTATGGACACCTAAGAACACAAACCTTGCATTAGTAGAGAGTGAGTGGTGATAAGTGTGCCTATGGTGTTATGATTCTAAGAGAACATTGTAAATGAGCTTATATCGTTTGAGAGCTCGAGCAAACTTCTTTTCATAAAACTTGGAGACTCGAGACACATATCACATACACGGATCAATACGATTGAAGAGTCGCCAATCGTGTCTTTTACCGATCATTGTTTTTAGAAAATTATTCTTGAGTAACCTTTGGTAGAGAATTCTTTCATTTTCTTAGTTGAAACACTCAACAATTTCCATAGTGAAACTTTCACCTTGATCGCCATTCACCTTTTTAGTAAAAATTCTTTATCTTGTGTGTTTGATAGCTTTGTTAGAGTTCCTAGTTTTGTTTTGTTATTTGAGGACAAGTAATGGTTCAAGTTTGAGGATATTTGATAAGTTTGATTCATTCACACTTATCAATGCTTTTCGAGCATTAATTGAGACTTGTTCATTTGATCTTATTTTTGTACGTAGTTTCTTTTGATTTTATATATTATTAAGGAGCTACAAGTGCTATGAGGGTTATGGAGCAACCTCATGGGGATTCGAAGAATTTTCAGACAAGTTAGAGCAAAACAAGAAACAGACCGCTCTCTTCTGCACGATTTGGAGATTCATAATTGATGATTTTGGATGATTTCTTTCCAGAACTGAATAGATCTTTCTCATAGCTTTCCAACGCATATTCGTTTGCAACACTCATAGCTTGGAGCAAGGAGTTATGACAAATTCAAATTTTTTGTGCGTGTTGGATAGAGTCTCACGTGACGGTCGCATGATGGAGACGTGACACGAGCAGAATTCTAATTTTCGCATTTTGAGCTAATTTTGACCCTTGGATCACATCCACCAAACCAGAATGTTCCAAAAATACCCATATACTTTGGATTTATGTTCATTTGGGTCTAGACTTCATTTCAGAGATAAAACCTAGAGCTAAGTGAGTGCTTGAAGAGGAAGAAGATAAAGAAACCATTGAAGAAGTTTGAAGTTTTTGGAGAGAAGAAGAAGAAGGTGGACAACTTGTGACACTCCGTCCAACCTATTCCTCTACACATCTTCTCCATAGTTTTATCTTTCTATCCATTCCTCTTTCTCATTACTTTGCTTGAACTCTATTTGTTTATCTTTTCATTTTAGCTTGAATCTTGTGTAGTTGATTTGAGATAACTTTAGTTGATCTTGATTGTGACTTTGGATTTCTTGTTGATTTTTATTTGATTGTTGTTTATTGAATGAATATGTCTCTCCTGGTGTTGTTGCTTGTACTCATATATATATATATATATATATATATTGCTTTGTTTAATGATAATTATGATGGGCAAAACACATTGGAGGGGTGTGATGTAGTTGGGTGATTTGATTTGGTTAATAGATTTGTCTAGGTTTTTGCTTTAATGTGTTTTGTTTGTGGCGATCAAGAGAAATTGGGGTGTTTAATACCATTGTTTGGCTTGCCTAACTAGGTAGTGAATCTTTAGACCCATTTAGACATCGAGAGGTGGTAATCGAGTGTGTTCAACTCATTCTCTTATCCGCCTGCCTAGATCTATAGAAAGAATATGGGGTTTGTGTAGGTGTTTGAATTCCCACAAGTTCAATTGTTTATTTTAATAGGAACCAAGACAAGGTGTAAGTTCGTCAACTAATTAGGCCCGTTTCTACTCAAGAAAGAATAATGAGTATTCAAGAGGGAATTAGACTAAGTTTACCCAAACAATAACCGTTGCTAGAATTCTTAGAACCGACCGAACTGAAGAGCTAAACGAAGTCACGCCCCTTTCACTCTCTATGTCATTTGTCAAGTCTTTTTTTTATTGCATTTATTCTTTTTGTGCATTTTAGTTTCCTTTCACTTAAAAACCATAAAAAAAAATCCCCACTTTTTATATTTTCTTAACTCATAAAGATTTTCTAGTTAGTTTACATTAAAAAATAGACAAGTTTCTCCTGGGATCGATATCCGTGCTGATGCACACTTTATTACTTGACGACACATATGCTTGCGTCGTGTGAGAATATTCCACGTAAGGAAATCTTCCATAGTATTAAAGAAGGAATTAGACTAGGTTCACCCAAGCACTAATCATTGCTAGAATCCTTAGAACCGACCGAATCGAAGAACCTAACGAAGTCACGCCCCTTCACTCTTCATATCATTTATCAAGTCTTTATTTTATTGCTTTTGTTTATTTTGCATTTTAATTAGTTTCAAATCGAAAACATCAAACACCGTCACATTTTACATTTTCATACTCATTTATATTTTCTAGTTAATTAATATAGAAAAATAGACAAGTTCCTTGTGGGATCGGTATCCGTGCTAATGCACATCTATTACTTGACAACAAGTACGATTGTATCATGTGAAAATTTTCTAAGTTAAGGAAATTTTCCATCAATAAAGTGAATACTTATTTAATGCTAAGCCGAATGAGTATAAGGACCTCGAAAAGTGTCTTTTCATTCTATCACTTGAACTTTAACGTTTATAAAGTTTCATATTTGATTCAAGCATAATTATAGACTCTCTTTTTAACTTAAGTTTATATAGGCGAAAAGCACACCTACGTCAGGATAACCCTTCTTTGAAACACTTTGTTAGTTCCCCTGTGTTAGAACATGAAAATTTTGTTTAGTCAGAGATAAGATGTCGCACACAATGTAGAGTCAATGTATGCGACAATTTGCTCCGATGCAATAGACCAATAAATAAAAAGCAGTGCTTAAAAGACTAAAACTAAATGACACAAACAATGCTAACCTAGTTCGGTGCAACGTCACCTACTCTGGAGGGAAGTGTGCCCATTGGAATGGAAATTCACTATATGAAAAGTAGTCAATAGTACAACAATAGACTTATGTGAATGATCCCCGCTTCAAGGCCCTTTACTACCCGTGAATTCTAAATCAGGCTCCTTCTGAATTTGAGATCCCCTCAATTCCACTCTCAAATATTCTCCCATTGTTTGGTATTATAAGCAGGCTCCCCTTGAATCTGAGATCTCCTCAGTTCCACTCTCAAACACTCTCCCAGTGTTTGGTATTCTAATCAGGCTCCGCCTGAATCTGATATCCCCTCAGTTCCACTCTCGTGAAAACTTTAATCATGAAATCACAAAACCAAAAAAAAACTATAACGCTTAATAAGACGATGAATAGCGTACATAGTATTACACCACAACCACTACAAAATTAGTTTCCCAGTCCACCGATCTTGCACGTCTAAGAACCCTAATTGTGTGAATGAATGCGTCAAAGACCACTAAGGGCAGAGGCTCTCTTTTATAGTGTTCATACACCTTTGAAAGTCGAAAATAAGCTTTCCTTACACATTTAAGCAAAGAAAATAAATGCAGAAAGTCTTCCTTCGAAACAGGAAACTTGTCGAAATTACAGTTCTGCGCACAGTGGCCAAGATGTCTCAACATATCCTGGAGCATGTTGCAAGACATCTTGCTGAATAAACTTGCAGTAAAAAATAAGCCAACAACACACGTAACAACATAACATAATGAATCAGAGCACCTGGAGCCATATTTATTTTTTATATTAAGAAAAAAAATATAAAATATGGTAGATGTTGTTGGCCCGTATAGGGCCAACGGGAACAAGGTCATCTCTTCGACCCACATGGCTGGTACGAGATCTTGGGCGGCGAAACCCCGACTCAAACAGGAGCCGGCCCAAACCAATGGCCAAGTCAAAACCCAGCCACGGGCCGAGTCAATGGCTCACCCGGCCATTGGCTGGGTCAAATGGCTCACTCGGCCATTGGACAGTTCACTCGGCCAATGGCCGAGTGAACCCCTCAGCCACCAAGGCAGTTCACTCGGCCATTGGCCGAGTGAACCTTCCAGCAGTTCACTCGGCCAATGGCCGAGTGAACCCCTCAGCCACCAAGGCAGTTCACTCGGCCATTGGCCGAGTGAACCTTCCAGCAGTTCACTCGGCCAATGGCCGAGTGAACCCTTCAGCCGCCAAGACAGTTCACTCCGCCATTGGCCGAGTGAACCTTCCAACAGTTCACTCGGCCAATGGCCGAGTGAACCTCCCTGCTGCCTCAGCAGTTCACTCGGCCATTGGCCGAGTGAACCTCAGCCGGCCCAAGACCTTCACTCGGCCAATGGCCGAGTGAACCTCACCACCATGTTCACTCGGCCATTGGCCGACCCAACCTCCTCCAATGCCGACCCAAGCATTCTCACTCGACCAAGGGGTCTTCAAACCACCCCTTGGCTGCCTATAAATACCAAGGCACCCCCCTTGGTCCAGGTAATCCATTTTTGAGTCCCGAAACGCTGCCGAACTCGTACTTCGCTCGTTTCGCTCATCTTTGGCCTCTAAACACCCCTAAAACCTCTATACTCCACCTCAATCCCACTAATGTTGAGCGTCGGAGAGGTAAACAGGGGCACCCCCCGTGTTTCCCCTTTGTAGTTCACAATCTCTTGTTTGCTTTTCAGGTATCAAGACGAGGTGAGCTTCACCCACAGCTAAGGGACGACTTGGGATACCAAGTCCGACACGCTCGAGTCAAGACGAGACCACTTGGTCCGGCCTTGGGTCTAACCGTCTTTGGCTCCTAAATAGTTGTCCGAAAAACAGCGACAACAGTAGACTAATGATATTTATGTTGGTTAATGAAGGAGCCCAATGCAAAAAAATGCATGTGGTGACTTTGATAGAGTTCAAAGCATATTGATAATAATATGTTTGGGCTCTTTTACCGAGAAGGTCTATGGTTCGAATCCGTATAGCCCTAATATAAAGAAGAACTTTAGAAAAATAAAAATCGAAGTAAAAAGAATCTTCTTGAAACAAGACATATACCACAAGAACCAAACGAAACTAAATAATTCAATGAAAATAAAATTGTTTTTTTTTTCTAAAGAGTTATGGTTAACTTGACAATTAATTCCGATTTGGATTAACTAATTCGATATATTTTCTACATTAAAGGGCGTACGATTTTGTTTTTGCTTTACGAATATGATATTTTATGGGCGTTTTAGATAATATCAAGTTGTATTCCTATTTTAGCATTTTTAATTTCAGGAGTTTTAGCTCTGATTAGCAAAGGACCAGAAAAAATTTCTAGTTATTAGTCGGGAATAGAACCAATGGGGGATGCTTGGTTACAGTTTTGATGTTGGAACGCTTTTACTTTATCCATTTGCTACGAGTTTTAAAACGTTATTTAGTAAGATTTTATAACTTTCACATTTATAATTTAACTAGTAAAAAAAGGAAATAAAATGTTATCAATGAAAACGGAAAGAGAGGGATTCGAACCCTCGCTACCAAAAACTCAACCAACGAATTAGCAATCCAACGCTTTAGTCGACTCAACCATCTCTCCCTAATGCACAAAAAAAAGTACAATAAATTAAATAAAAATTAATATAGGGCTTCAAAAAAGACTTTTATTTAATTTATCTGTAGAAAATGTATAAAAAAAACTAATAATTAATAAATAAAATAAATCATAAAGTACTTTTTATCTTGTACAAAAAATAGGTATTTCCCTAGCCTGTCTTGTACCTAGCAAGACCAAATCTCTTTTGTTCTAATTACTAAAATTAAAAAGGGTTCTTCTTCAATTTTAAAAAACAAAAACTTATGATTGATATTGAAACATTAATAAGAGCAACTGGTTAGATTCCTTTCATATTTGATATATAATCAAAATTTCATTTGCTTTCTTAATTTCTTTACTTTTTTATTTATTAAAAAAAATATCTAGTATCATAAGATAGGAAAAGAAGGAAATTGTGAATTATTGTTCAATGCATTTTTATGTTACGACTTAAATAGTTTTTTCAAGTCATGTCCGACAATAACATCTAAGCAAAAAACTTGAGATAAAATTTGGTCATAATCTCGTTATATCTTTTTGTTTACGCTCTAATTTTCTTGATTCGTTCGTATCTTTTGATTACCAACAAATATCTTGTTCGGAAAAAAGTAGATTTATACATAATAATCGGATTGTAGCGGGTATAGTTTAGTGGTAAAAGTGTGATTTATTCTATTTTTATAAAAGCTTTAATTTTCGTACTGATACTAGTTGTTTGCATGACGAAAAAGAGCTTTGGAATTGTCTTAGCTGTTGAATATTCATCCAACAATAAAAAATTGTAGATAATTATGAATCGCATTATTGAGTATCCTTTATTTGATCGAACCCAAAATTCAGTCATTTTAACTACATCAAGTGATCTTTCAATTAGGTCAAGACAATTGTTATATCTATTTTTTTTACATTAACAAGTGCAAAACAATATCGATATATTGAAATCTTATTACGATACTAATTGATAAACCGTTTCATAATTGGTATATCGGTAAAACTAGAAACTAAATTCAATACTTTTATCCTTGATATTAAGGAAGAGGCCTATGAGCCTATAAAATCATGAAGGCAGAGTTTTGCAGAGCCAAATGAGTGGGCCTTTTATGACTTTCACTCAAGAAAGTATTTAGACTAAATATTTACAGTGCGTAAACCATTTGATGCTAGGAAATGAATAATTTTCTTATATATGCTTGATGATTAATTAGACTCAGGGTGCTTACAGTTTTATAATGTGACAATTTAAGGGTTCAGTAGATATATAGTCGTATCTACTATGGTTTGTTATTTAGTTAATTTTTACTAAATATTTAGTAAATATTCATAAGGCAATATTAATAAAATATTTACTAAAATTTATTTACGAAATTAAAAAGGCAAACCTGTGAACCGTAAATCATCCACGTGCTGTCACGTAATCATATGTGATTATTTACCAAAAAATTGCTAAAGGTTGACTATATAGCAAGATAAAAGTATAAATATGACTAATTTTCTAATTATTTGAAAATTTAATTAGTCGCAACTAATTAAGGTGTGTTCGGTTTTAGTTAAAGAAATATAATCACATTGCTGGAAATCTTGTTCAAGTAATCACGGATCAAAGTAAAAATGTATTCATTTCCCTTTAAAATAGTGTCATCTAAATCAAAGATAAAACTGATACGGTAGTTCAAAAAAATATTACGAATTCTTACAATCAAATAAGAACAGAAACGCAAAGCTCTCAAACCCATTTGCACCTAATATGGTGTGTGTGCTTAAAATCATGTGCCAACAAAACACTTGCATCCATTCTTTTCAGCTCAAACTTCTCCACCAAAATATAACATTCAAGCATAGACCACTCACCACCTTTCTCCTCAAACGCTTCGCTCCTCTTCACCCTTACACTTCTATCATCCCGACCAACTAAAAACCCAACCCTCTCTTGCTCGAATTTCATCCTATCCACAACCAATGCACTTACTCCCAATAGATTCAACGATTCGCCGCCTTTGTCACTCCTAAACCATGTAACCCCATCCTCAACACGACCCCAACCACACACAGCCTTCCTATCACCAACAAATGCCTCTTCTCTATCCACCACGACATCCACATCCACAACACCTGTTGGAATTGATCTAGGGTTTAAGAAAAAGTTTAACGCTTCGTTAAGCGGCGGAATTTTAAAAATTTTCTTTTTCAAGTAAAAACAGTTTTTACTAACCTAGACAAAGAGCAAGCACATGTAAATAAAACTAATATGACCATGATAAATTTACTAACCTCTTTAGAAGTTTAAACATTGATGAGCCTTCGGAGGATTGAAAACGTTCGTCTCCATCGCAGCACGTCTCTCTTCCTTTCCTCGTTAACTCGAGCAACCACGAAAGTTTCTATCACTAAATCACTCGAAATAAAATGAATTAGTGTGTGGGCACTTTTAAACACTACGACTTAAGAACGAGTCTTGAAGTCGCAGAGCTAAACACTAGGTCAAATGAGGACCTAGGTGCCAAAACAATAAAACGAAATTGACTAGAGAGAGAGAGAGAGGGGGGCGGCCACAAGTGGTGTCAATGGTGCCCACAAGAAGAGTTGTAGTCTTTATTTTTTACATTTGATGTAATAAAGTCTCATGAAGACTCTTGCTTGTAATTGCCTATCTATTCATTAATAAAGTTGAAACGTTCATTCATTCTTTCTTTGTTTGAAGCTTTATGATAAAACCTTAGTCTTTTAGTCCATAAACAAACTTAACAACTTACGAAGAGACAAATGTAGATTTGCATGAACAAACTCTTCGTAGTTTGCTTAAAACGATATATTCGCAATCTTAGGGTCAAAGGACTATTGACCTCAGTATGATTGTTAGAAGAATCTATGATGTCTGGTTATGAGGCATTGAGAGTTGGGGACTCTATAGTTCTTCTAGGTATCTTCCGAAGGTACTGAATTGACCAGTGCACTTCTAGAGACAATATAAGAACAAACCATTTAACCTCTTATGTCTCGAAGTCACTATGTATGAATTGCATCATGCTTACCTTAATCCTGAAATGAGACATGCCATTTCACACCTTAGTATTCTCATTTGAGAAAGTCAAAGTTCGGACTCACTATGTGATTCCGAACAAGGCCTATTGGTGAAGTACTAAGTTGTGAGTCTGTCATGAGTAACTTTGTGAAGTTCTCATAGATATGGAATTCATGTACAAGATTGCTGAAATGCAATGTATGTCACCTCATGCTTTTTTCCTTGGAGTGTGAATAAATGAACTGGCCAGTGTCCAAATTGAGTCCTGACTCTTTTGGATGAAACAATTTGACTTGTTAGCTCCTCGTCAATACATTGTTTCTAACTTATTCATAAGCGACAAAGGAGTTGAGGAAATAACAGCTAGAAGGGTAAAATGGTAATTTAGTAAATCCCGACTAGCTGATGACATTCATGAAGGGTAAACATAGATAATATTCAGTGGATCCGCTCATCATTATTAGGTCGAATTCTTGAGTAGAAAATAAATTCATTTGAACCGAGAGATTTTCAGTGTCAGCTCTTTAGTGGAGTCAGTTGGCATTAAGCTAAACTTGGAAAAGGTTTGTGAACTTTTGAGTCCAAGTGTTTAGCTCAAGCTTTGTTCATTTGGGTCCATGAGGTCACTGTCACGAATCACATCGATAGGAATAGTTAAACTGGAAGCTAAATCAGAACAAGAACGAAAATAGTTAAAAGGGTATTTTTGTCTTTTGAGACAAAGGATGAAATGAATGTCAATAAATTTTTTGACAAGTTCATTTGATGACTTAATGTCACTCGGCCATGACTTGATCATTGGGCCTTGTGAATTAATTTCATTTCATAAGAATTTTATTGAAAATTCTAAATGGGCATTTTCTTATGTTGTCATGAACAAGTGAAGAAAATTCTAGAAGCCTTTTTCTAGACATAATAGGCACCCACTACCCAAAGAGAAAGGGAAATTATTTTGTGCATAAATGTATTTAGATACTTGCCAAAAGAAAAAGAGGAAACAAATTTGCATAAGGATGCACAAGGTATTTCGGCCAAGAGAGTAATAGGCAAGCCAAGGAACAAAAAAGGAAACAAATCCTAGCCTTCTAGAAGGCTGCCTTGGGCGCCCAAATGGAATAAGAAATAAGGGTTATTTTGCTAATGAATATGTGATATTCTATAGAAGAGGAAACTACCTTATTGAAGGTAAGACCTCTCCTATAAATAGGAGCCTCATTCTTCTCATTCCATTCATTCCACACAAGTTAGAGATTGAGAGACTCTCTCTCTAGACATTGTGGCCGAAAATCCTCTCTCTCTCTCTAGTTTATTTTCAATTTTTTCTTGTCTTGGCACCTAGGTCCTCACTCGACCTAGTGTTTAGCTCTGCGACTTCAAGACTTGTTCTTAAGTCGTAGTGTTTAAAAGTGCCCACTCACTGATTCCTTTATTTCGAGTGATTTAGTGATAGAAACTTTCGTGGTTGCTCGAGGTGCCGAGGAAAGAAAGAGAGACGTGCTGCGAGGGGAGACGAGCGTTGCGAACTTTCCAAAAGCTTCTTCAAAGTTCAAGCTTCAAGAAAGGTTAGTAAACTCTTAGCTCATATTGATTTTTAATTACATGTACTTGCTTCTTTGTCTAGGTTAGTAAAAACTGTTTTTACTTGAAAAGAAATTTTTTAAAATTCCGCCGCTTCCCGAAGTGTTTAATCTTTTTCTTAAACCCTAGATCAATTCCAACAACAAGGTCTAGAGAGAGAGGCTCTCAATCTCTAACTTATGTGGAATGAATCAAATGAAGGGAATGAGGCCTCTATTTATAGGGGAGGTTTTACCTTCAATAAGGTAGTTTCCTCTTTCATTGAATATCACATATTCATGAAAAAATATTGCTCTCTTTCCCTTAGAGTCACTCGGCCAAATAGGCTTCTAGAAGCCCTTGGATTTGTTTCCTCTTTTGTTCCCTTCATGCCTTGGCCGAATTCCTTGTTTCCTCATAGAGGAAATTTTGTTCCTCTTTTTCTTTTGGCAAGTATCTTGATACATTTATGCACAAAATATTCTCTCTTTCTCTTGGGTATTTGGGCGCCCAACATGTCTCTAGAAGGAGCTTCTAGAAGCTTCTTCATTTGTTCATGACAACATGAGAAAAGCCCATTAAGAATATTCAATAAAATTCTTATGAAATGAAATTAATTCACAAGGCCCAATAAGACTAATATTGGCCGAGTGAAACATGTCATTAAATGACCTTGTCAAAAAATTCATTGACATTCATTTCATCCTATGTCTCAAAAGACAAAAATACCCTTTTGACAATTTTCGTTCTTGTTTTGACTTAGCTTCCAGATTAACTATTCCTAATCGATGTGATTCGTGACAGTGACCTCATGGATCCAAATGAACAAAGCTTGAGCTAAAATACTTGGACTCAAAAGTTCACAAACCTTTTCCAAGTTTAGCTTAATGTGAACTGACTCCACTAAAGAGTTGACACTGAGAATCTCTCGGTTCAAATGAATTTATTTTCTACTCAAGAATTCAACCAAATTATGATGAGCGGATCCACTGAATATTATCTATGTTTACCCTTCATGAATATCATCAGCTAGTCGGGATTTACGAAATTACCATTTTACCCTTCTAGCTGTTATTTCCTCAACTCCTTTGTCGCTTGTGAATAAGTTAGAAACAATGTATTGACGAGGAGCTAAGAAGTCACATTCATCCATCCAAAAGAGTCACGATTCAATTTGGAAACTGGCCAGTTTATTTATTCACATTCCGAGGAACAAAGCATGAGGTGATATACATTGTATTTCAACAATCTTGTACATGAATTCCATATCTACAAGATCTTCACAAAGTTACTGATGACATCTTCATAACTTAGTACCTCACCAATAGGTCTTGTCTATATCACATAGTGAATCTAGAACTCTGACTTTCTCAAATGGGAATATGTAAGCTATGAAATGACATGTCTCATTTCAAGATTGAGATAAGCATGATGAAATTCGTACATAGTCACTAGGACAAAAAACGTCATCCGGTGCGACGATTGTCGCACCGAATACTTCATATGTCGCACCTAAAAGTTTATTAGGTGCGACTTTAGGTGCGACAGAGTCGCACCGAATAACCCGTCGCTAAAGGCATTAGGTGCGACATAAGAGGTTAAATGGTTTGTTCTTATTCTTTCTCTAGAAGTGCACTAGTCAATTCGATACCTTCAGAAGATACCTAGGAAGAACTATAGAGTCTCCAACTCTCAATGTCCCATAACCAGACATCATAGATTCTCCCAACAATCATACTGAGATCAATAGCCCTTTGATCCTTAGATTGTGAATATACTGTTTTAAGCAAACCATGAAGAGTTTGTTCATGCAAATCTATATTTGACTCTTCGATTGTTGTTAGGTTTGTTTAAGGACTAAAGACTAAGGTTTAGGAAGAATGAATGAAAGTTTCAACTCTTTATTAATTATTCAGCAGTTACAAGCAAGAGTCTTCGTGAGACTTTATTACATCAAATGTACACAAGTAAAGACCACTACTCTTCTTGTAGGCACCATTGACAACAATTATCAGCTTCTTTGACTCACCACGTTAAAGGGTAGTAAGACGCTGATCAAATAAGTGTCTTGAAAATTCGGGACATGATTGTAGAAGAAAGTGTTTTACAGATACGTAATTCAGCCTTCTTGAAAGAATGTAAATGTTCTCTCACCTAAGGGTTGATTCCAGAACCGATTGATTGTGCACACTTCCAATGTTGGCTTACGTTCGGTTGAACCTTTCGCTGGGGAAGCAACGATGCTTAGGGCTTATATGTAACGAGAAAGGTATAACAGAACAAATTGACCTATCTCGATACGGGCAGAACCTGGAGGGTCATGATCACATACTGACTAAATCAGTCGACACTCGTCAGGATGAGTAAATATAATTCTAGTTTTAAAGAAGGGTTCAATCTTGGATTACACGTTGGAGTATTGAAAGAGACTAAACAATTCGATTTGAAAAGAGAAAAGAATATTTTGTTTTTTTTATCGAGATTGTTAAGCTTCTACTACTAGGTCCATAATCCCCGATTCGGCTTCGATAACGGCAGATAAGAACGTTAATATAATAATATGTTTTATTATTATAATCTCACTTGCTGTAATAGTGATTGACAACATTAATTCCAAAAAGGGTATTTTGAGAAAAATTTAGCGATATAAGCCACGTACACATAAGTGTTTGTGTTTTAGCCAACGTTTTGTAAATTTTTTGTAAATAGCCAAAAACTATTGTAAATATTTTGTAAATAGTCCCACTATTATCTTGATTAATTCCAATATGTTTAGAGCGCTTATAGCTTCGAGGTTCCTTTGAATTAGCGACAGCCCCACTATTATCACAATAAAGGGTCATGGGCTCGTCGACGTTTGGAACAACTTCCAAATACTTAAGGAATTTTCTAAGCCATACAGCCTCTTTGGATGCTTCATAAGCAGCCACATATTCTGCTTCCATTGTGGAGTCAGCAATGCAAGATTGCTTAATACTCCTCCACACAACAGCTCCACCATTAAGGATGAACACAGATCCCGAAGTGGATTTCCTGGAATCCTTATCCGCTTGAAAATCGGAGTCGGTATATCCCGTCATAGTCAGGTCAGTACCTGAGTATGTAAGCATCAAGTTCCTAGTTCTTCGAAGATACTTAAGAACATGCTTGACAGCAATCCAGTGCTCGGGTCCAGGGTTGGATTGGAAACGGCTAACTACGCCAACGGCGAAACAGATGTCTGGTCTAGTGCAAAGCATAGCATACATGAGGCTTCCCACGACAGAGGCGTAAGGAATTTCCCTTATGTCTTCAATCTCTTGTGCTGTCTTGGGAGACTGGTCCTTAGAGAGTGAAACTCCATGCCTAAAGGGTGTTTGGCCCTTCTTGGAGTCTTGCATCAAGAAGCGATCCATCACCTTATCAATATAAGATGCTTGAGAGAGCGATAGGGTCCGGTTTTTCCTATCTCGAAAGATTTGGATCCCCAGAATGTACGCGGCTTCTCCTAGATCCTTCATATTGAATTGCTTCACTAACCAGACCTTAACCTCAGATAACTTACCCACGTCATTACCAATGAGTAGTATATCATCGACATATAGTACCAGAAACACAACTTTGCCTTCGTGTATTAACTTGTAAACACAAGGCTCATCTATTGACTGTTCAAAGCCGAAGCTTTTAACAGTTTCATCGAATATGATATTCCATGACCTAGATGCTTGCTTTAGTCCATAAATGGACTTAAGTAACTCACAAACCTTGGTCTCTTGACCTTTATCCACGAAACCGTCTGGTTGAGCCATGTAAATGCGCTCGTCAAGATTGCCATTCAGAAAGGCTGTCTTGACATCCATTTGCCAAATCTCAAAGTTGAGAGCTGCAGCTATGGATAGGAGTATGCGGATGGATTTAAGCATCGCAACTGGCGAGAAGGTTTCTTCATAGTCAATTCCTTCTTGTTGGGTATAACCCTTCGCCACAAGTCGTGCATCGAACGTCTGGACGTTCCCATCAGGACCCATTTTCTTCTTGTATATCCACTTACACCCTACGGGTTTAATCCCTTCAGGAAGGTCTACAAGTTTCCAGACTTTGTTGACATACATCGAGTGCATCTCAACTTTCATGGCGTCAAGCCAAAGGTTTGATTCAGAACAAGCCATCGCTTGGCTATAGGAAACAAGATCATCCATGTCAGAGACAGCTACGAGAGAGTCTCCATAAGACATGTACCTGTCAGGCTTTTGAGTAGCCCTCCCACTACGTCGAAGTACTACTTGACGAGATTCTGATGAGTTAGGTTGTGTTTCAGTTGGGGTAAGAACAGTTCTTACAGATGAGGTAGAAACTTCCTCACCCAACTTTTCTTCAAGCACAATTTTGCTTCTAGGTTTTGCATCTTTCATAAAGTCCTCCTCAAGGAAACGAGAATTCGTGCTAACGAAAGTCTTATCGTCCTCGGGACTATAGAAAGTAAAACCCTTGGTTTCCTTTGGATATCCAACGAAAAGACACAATTCTGACCTACTAGCCAACTTCCTAGTCTTTTGCCTTAGCACGTGTGCGGGGCAACCCCAAATTTTGATGCGGCCAAGATTCACTTTTCGGCCAGTCCATCATTCATAAGGAGTACCAGGAACCGTCTTGGACGGAACTTGGTTCAGAATATAGGCGGCTGTTTCGAGGGCATATCCCCAAAAGGAAAGAGGGAGTGATGAGTAACTCATCATTGATCTAACCATCTCCATAAGAGTTCGGTTTCTTCTCTCTGACACTCCGTTTTGTTGAGGTGTGCCAGGTGCGGTAAGCTGAGAAGCGATACCTTCTTCTTTAAGAAAGTCATCGAACTCTCCAGACATATACTCACCACCTCGATCAGATCGAAGGGTTTTGATCACTTTGCCAGTTTGCTTTTCCACTAAAGCCCTAAAGACCTTAAGTACGTTAAAGGTCTCGGATTTGTGTTTGAGCAAATAGACAAAACCATATCGTGAGTAATCATCGGTGAAGGTAACGAAGTATTCGTATCCTCCACGTGCCTGTTGGCTGAGCGGACCACATACATCAGAATGTATTAGTTCCAGCAACTCAGTGGCTCTTCGACCCTTATCGGAGAAAGGTTGCTTAGTCATTTTTCCTTCTATGCAGGATTCACAAGTAGGTAGTGAACCTATTGCAGAGGCTTGGAGTGGACCGTCCCTCACAAGTCTCTTAATCCTATCTAGACTGATATGACCAAGTCTTAAGTGCCATAGGTATGTTGATTTTGTTAGATCGGAGGATTCAGAAAGTTTGATCCTCTTTGGCTCCCTAATTAGATCATTATATATTTCGGTGTCTAAGATGGAAGGTTGAGTGGGATAAATGTAAAAAAGACCATTCTTCATACATGCATCAGTGACAAAAGAATTAGAAAAAGAAATATGAATTCCATTCTTTATAAACTTTAAATAATAATCTTGCTCTAAAAGTTGAGCAACAGATATTAAGTTTTTCCCAAAGGAAGGAACATAATAAACATTCTTCAAATTTAAAGTGCGATCTTCAAAAGATAACGTCACGGATCCCACAGCCTTCGCAGACACCACGCTCCCATCACCCCACTTGAAGCAGAAGTCGCCATCCTCTAAGCTTTTGCTTTTCCTAAAACCAGTTAAGGAGCAGCAAATATGGTTAGTAGCAGTGGAGTCAATAATCCACGATGATACATTATCAGCTACTAAACAAGCTTCAGTAATAAGTACAGTACCTTTTACTTTAATTTTGAGGTAGGCAGGACAGTTCCTACGCCAGTGACCAGGCTCATTGCAGTGGTAGCATTTGTCGTTAGACTTATCCACCTTCGGAGCTTTTGGCGCCTTCTTCTTCGTTTGAACCTTAGGTTTGTTCTTCTTCTCGGCCTTGCGAGGTCTCTTCTTAGATCCAGAGGTGGAGGCAGTAGCATGTACCTCTCCTAGAGCCCTCTTTTTCTTAGTGAGTGCCTCAGCGGTTTGAAGTTCCTTCATGAGCTCGGTAACAGTGTACTCTAGCTTGTTCATGGAGTAATTCAACTTGAAGGTATCAAAAGTTTCGGGGAGAGTTTCCAAGATCATATCTATTTTAGTCTCCCCATCAATCTCAGATCCAAGGATCTCCATTTCGTTTAGATAGCTAATGATCAGCATCATATGATCTCTAACGGGAGTCCCAGCCTTCATGCGACAGTTCATAAACTGTCGGACTGCTTGTTGCCTAGCTTGACGTCCTTGCCCTCCAAATATCTCATGGAGATTGTAGAGCATATCGGTGGCAGTTTTGTAATCACGATGTTGTTGTTGCAACACATTGTTCATTGATGCCAAAATATAGCACCTCGCAATCTCATCGGATCGAAGCCAGGCCACAAGGGCATCTTTTTCCTCTTGTGTCGAATCTTCATTCGTTTGAGGACAAGGGGTGGTGAGAACCCATTTGTGCTTGTCGACAGTAAGGACTATGTCGAGGTTACGTTTCCAGTCGACGTAATTGTCGCCTTCGAGTTTATTCGAGGAAAGAATTGTCGAGAGAGGGTTGAGAGACATATTGCCTATAAAAGTTGAAACAAGTTTATGATTAGTCTTAGGTTTAGGATTTAAGTTTTATTTAAGACTTTGATAAAATCCAAAGGTGTTATAAACCAAACGATAACTTACTCCCTCAAGAGAAGGCCGCAAAAAATCTCCATTTATAAGTGAATGACACATAATTAATGCTTAGCCAAGATGTCGATACATCAATTTAGACTAGCCACCTTTTAAATTGGTTTGATCACTCACATCCTTTCGCAGAGCCTCAAGGGAGGATTACTAGGGATTGAGCCTAAGTGTGCAACCAACCACTTAGTCCAAAAGATTGACTTTGAAAAACAATCCCCCAAGGGGAGGCCTTGTCATCATCATCTCATTCTCGGACGTAGCTCATCGAGCAATGATCGAAGTAAAAACGCCTTGGAGTACTCCCATTTAAGAGAGGGTCGCAAGAGCGGCTCTTAGACCCACGTTTATTGCTTCTTTCATTAGTGTTGGGGATCGTGGGTTACAAACAACAGATATAACCCTCCCACTTAGTTTTTGGAGTTGGTTCATCGACTCTTATAAGTTCGGAAACGGATTTCCTAGTTAGAGAGCGATAGAGCGGACAACTAGAAGAGAATCCTAGATATTCATGTTCGGAGTAGTGTTAGTGCATAAAGGCACAAGGGACATACTCGGATCTTTTCCTATTTTCTATTTCGGGAAAGTGCATGAGGGAAGTGTGAACTTCAACTCACTCGAACACTTGAAAGTTTGAGATTACACATCTTTTTATTTTTCGGCTTGTCTACAAAGAGACCTCCCACTCAAAATTTCAAGAGCATATAGATTTTGAACATATATGGTATAGATATAGTTTTGAAAACATTTTGAAAACTTATTTGATTTGGATGACAAAATATTTCAAGTTTGAAAACGAAAACGGTTTTTCAAGATTCAAACTAGTTTTGTAAAAAAAAATCGATTTCAATTAAACTTTCAAAAATCAAAACATTTTAATCTTGCACATCATGTTTACAATCTTATGAAAAACATTTTTGCTCAAGAAATTTTTCTTATTAGAGTTCTATAACTCATGGTAGTGGGGCTGAAAATCCGGAATTCTAAAAAACTGGACTTTAGGAACAGCCGCGCACCTCAAAGTAAAATCGTCATAACTGGAGGCTCCGATGTCCGTTTGACCTGTGGTGGCATTGGACAGAAGACAGACATAGCTTTAATTTGATTCAAGAATCATTAAATTTAGATTTCGGAGCAGAGAGTTATGCCACTTTTACTGCGGGTTTTACTCCAGCTCGAAGAAAAAGAAATAATTAAAGCTTGGTCCTTTTTTAGGTGCGAAAAAGAATCGAGTGTAATGGAACGTTTTAGGAGGTTGTTAAATCTTTTATTTGTGTTTTATTAGCAAGGTAATAACATGATATAAAAGAAATAACAATATGCATAAAACGATTCAAGTAAATAAAAGAAACTAGCAAGACAATATAACTAGTCACAAAATTTACTCGAAAAATCTCAAACCTTTAAAACACGTTTTTCAATATAAAAAATTAAAAACTTTTAGAACTGATTCTAATGTTTTTTAACAACATCCCAAAATCATAGAAAATCAACATGATTTTTAATTTAAAGGCAAGAGCAATAAATTAAAAAAATCTAAGAAAACAATTCTAACTTGTCACAAAATTAGTAAACTTTCGAAAACGATTTTCAAGCTCATATTTTTAAATACATGTACATGCAAATCTTTGACCATAGCTCTGATACTATTTGTTGGAATTGATCTAGGGTTTAAGAAAAAGTTTAACGCTTCGTTAAGCGGCGGAATTTTAAAAAATTTATTTTTCAAGTAAAACAGTTTTTACTAACCTAGACAAAGTGCAAGCACATGTAAATAAAACTAATATGAGCATAATAAATTTACTAACCTCTTTAGAAGCTTGAACGTTGATGAGCCTTCGGAAGGTTGAAAACGTTTGTCTCCCTCGCAGCACGTCTCTCTTTCTTTCCTCGGCAACTCGAGCAACCACGAAAGTTTCTATCACTAAATCACTCGAAATAAAAGGAATTAGTGTGTGGGCACTTTTAAACACTACGACTTAAGAATGAGTCTTGAAGTCGCAGAGCTAAACACTAAGTCAAATGAGGACCTAGGTGCCAAAACAATAAAACGAAATTGACTAGAGAGAGAGAGAGGGGGGCGGCCACAAGGTCTAGAGAGAGAGGCTCTCAATCTCTAACTTATGTGGAATGAATAAAATGAAGGGAATGAGGCCTCTATTTATAGGGGAGGTTTTACCTTCAATAAGGTAGTTTCCTCTTTCATTGAATATCACATATTCATGAGCAAATATTGCTCTCCTTCCCTTAGAGTCACTCGGCCAAATAGGCTTCTAGAAGCCCTTGGATTTGTTTCCTCTTTTGTTCCCTTCATGCCTTGGCCGAATTCCTTGTTTCCTCATAGAGGAAATTTTGTTTCTTCTTTTTTCTTTTGGCAAGTATCTTGATATATTTATGCACAAAATATTCTCTCTTTCTCTTGGGTATTTGGGCGCCTAACATGTCTCTAGAAGGAGCTTCTAGAAGCTTCTTCATTTGTTCATGACAACATGAGAAAAGCCCATTAAGAATTTTCAATAAAATTCTTATGAAATGAAATTAATTCACAAGGCCCAATAAGACTAATATTGGCCGAGTGAAACATGTCATTAAATGACATTGTCAAAAAATTCATTGACATTCATTTCATCCTATGTCTCAAAAGTTTAACTATTCCTAATCGATGTGATTCGTGACAGTGACCTCATGGATCCAAATGAACAAAGCTTGAGCTAAAATACTTGGACTCAAAAGTTCACAAACCTTTTCCAAGTTTAGCTTAATGTCAACTGACTCCACTAAAGAGTTGACACTGAAAATCTCTCAGTTCAAATGAATTTATTTTCTACTCAAGAATTCAACCAAATTATGATGAGCGGATCCACTGAATATTATCTATGTTTACCCTTCATGAATATCATCAGCTAGTCGGGATTTACGAAATTACCATTTTACCCTTCTAGCTGTTATTTCCTCAACTCCTTTGTCGCTTGTGAATAAGTTAGAAACAATGTATTGACGAGGAGCTAACAAGTCACATTGTTTCATCCAAAAGAGTCAAGACTCGATTTGGACACTGGCCAGTTCATTTATTCACACTCCAAGGAACAAAGCATGAGGTGATATACATTGCATTTCAGCAATCTTGTACATGAATTCCATATCTATGAGAACTTCACAAAGTTACTCATGACATTCTCACAACTTAGTACTTCACCAATAGGCCTTGTTCGGAATCACATAGTGAGTCCGAACTCTGACTTTCTCAAATGAGAATACGTAAGGTGTGAAATGGCATGTCTCATTTCAGGATTAAGGTAAGCACAATGCAATTCATACGTAGTGACTTCGAGACATAAGAGGTTAAATGGTTTGTTCTTATCTTGTCTCTAGAAGTGCACTGGTCAATTCAGTACCTTCGGAAGATACCTAGAAGAACTATAGAGTCTCCAACTCTCAATGCCTCATAACCAGACATCATAGATTCTTCTAACAATCATACTGAGGTCAATAGTCCTTTGACCCTTAGATTGCGAATATATCGTTTTAAGCAAACTACGAAGAGTTTGTTCATGCAAATCTACATTTGTCTCTTCGTAAGTTGTTTAGTTTGTTTATGGACTAAAGACTAATGTTTTATCATAAAGCTTCAAACAGACACGGAAGAATGAATGAACGTTTCAACTTTTTATTAATAAATAAGCAATTACAAGCAAGAGTCTTCATGAGACTTTATTACATCGAATGTACAATATAAAGATTACAACTCTTCTTGTGGGCACCATTGACAACAACACCATTACTAAAATCACTGTTGTCATTGTTGCGCTAAAAAATCTTCTCCCATCTTTGTTGGAGCGTCATCTCATAAAACATAGATTTCTTCATTTGTTCTTTGAGTTCAACATTTGGTTCCGTGATGAACATGAAAGGGACATACCACTTTCCAACGACCATCGGGCTAGCCCGCCCGAGCTCTGGGAGCGATCCTCTGAGCCCAGAATCGAGACCCGGGGCGTGGTCTAGGCGGAAGTGGCGAGGGCTATTCACATGCAAGTTCCAATATTCCCTCCTCAGGAAGAGGGGAGGGAATCCATCAGGGGTGATGGAGATGGCCGTTAATCCCAAGTGCTTTTTCTGGATGATCTCCACTTGTTGAGAAGTGTCCGAAAAATCTAACGGTCGCGGGTTCACATCTTTGATGTACGTGCAACAACAAGACTTACCCATGTCTGCCTCCGTCGAGTTGGCGATGGCTTTCCTATCAACTCAAACAAAAGTTTCCGCTATCAAATTGATAATTAATCAAACTATTTATAAAAAAAGAATCAATATAAAGTAATTTCACTCAGTTAATAAAATATATATAAAACAATAATTATGTTTTGACCCAAATTTGTAAGTTTTTTTTTCAATAATGCCCCTCTTAAAAAATATTTCTCAAATTTGCCCCCCCTTTGATTGAAATCCTGGCTTCGTCATTGTATATATATATATCTACGTACATACACGTAAAATATGATATACGAGATATAATGTAAATAAATTTTTCTTTGAAATAAAGAGATAAAATCATGTAATAAAACTGCACACTATGACCAACTCTTTATTATTAATTTCTAGAAATTGTATGACCGAAACTTAATTTTACATAACTTTATTTTTTATATTTAGTTTGCTATACTGATACATCTCCAAATTTGTTTTTCATCCCCAGTCACCACCAAAAAGTCGTACATCTCCCAATATATGATCGCAAAAAGAAACATTCCATAGTACCATAAAAATCCATGGGATTCAGACACAAAAGAGAGTAAGAAAAACCAACTAACCCAACATGATTTCCCAGGCGCTGGATGACATAGTAGCGGTTGGAAGACAAGGGCTCGCCGAGCACCGGAATGAAAGCCACGATGTCAAGTTGCTTTAACTTGTTACTGCCGGCCCAGGTGGTGTACACCACACTCACGTCCTTGTTCTGCGGGAATGGAAGCTCTCGAACCGACCTGTCCTTGCACAGCCCAAAACACAACCTTCTCTCGCTCTCCTCGTCGAAGATCACTAGATACCCCGAATTCGGGCCCTCTGAGGGCCTCAACTCCAGCAATTCCGGCGACTTTCTCAGCTCCGCCTTACATACATTTTTTTGTGTGTGTGATATTGTAAGTTTGGCCGTGTCTGTTTTAGAATATGTATATATAGAATAGAGTAAGAGATGTGGAAAATAATTGAGTTGTTTTGTAAGATTAATTTTAGCTTATCACTTGGGCCATATTGACAATTTTATCAAAGTTGGCTAAGAAAGAAATGGTCCCAAGTATTAATTTTAGCTTATCACTTGGGCAATATTGACAATTTTATAAAAGTTGGCTAAGAAATAAATGGTCCCAAGTATTAATTTCCGGAGACTAATTATTACATTTTTCAATTAGATGTGCTACTTATTGTATAAATTAATGATAAAATAAACCATATTTAAGTTATTTTAGTATAATTAAACTCAGAAATATAAAGAGCTATTCAACATTAGTAAATTATATTAGTTTCAAAATTCAATCGTATAAAATAAGGTATATAATAATCTTAAAAATACAAATAAATAAAGTGTATAATTTTAATTATTTATTTTGGCTGAAACAATTGGGCCTTGTCGGGGTCAGTGGGTAGTTGCCTCATTCATTACACTTCCTATTTAGCCCACTCTGATTTTTTGGTGTGTAATATATACATATATATATATATATATATATATATATATATATATATATATATATATATATAAGAGATTGTTCAATAAACAGTGTGGAAAAAAAAATTTGTATCTTAAATACAAGTAGTGTTAATTCGTACCGATTATTATTTTTTATTTATTACAAAAATTAAAATGACTTTAAAAAATTTTAAATATATTTTTCAAACTTAAATATTTCTGGACATATTTTTACATATTTTTTCTTTCGGACTAAAATATATTAATTATTTCGTAGATTTCTATCCAAAAAAGAGAACTGAGTCATCTTTAGCGACTTCAAGAGGGCCACTAAATTTAAGTTAAGTCACGAGTCACGACCGATGAGTTATGGCATTTACTCTATACTAAACTTGGCTTGGCGGGAGGTACCGCGACTCCCGCTCCCGCCAAGCCCGGACTCCCGTTACCGGGACTAACGGGAGTCCCGTCCCGTTAATGAACGGGACGGTAACGGGAGTCCCGCCCAACGGGATTCGGACCCCGTTAGGCGTAAAAAAAAATTATTAAAAAAAATATTTTAATGAAGTTAAATAATTAAATAAAAGGATGTAATTGAAAAGATTTTAAATTAAGTGGGTAGAAATGAAGATTTAAATGAAGTTAAATAATTATATACAAGGACTTAATTGAAAAGATTTTGAAGTAAATGAGTAGAAAAATATAATAAAAAAGAATGTGAAATTAAAAATGGGCCTCCTAAAAAACCTCACCGACCCCTAAAAAGGTGCGACGGCGAGGAAAAAGAGCACCCCTTTCCTCGTTAATTATTTGAAAATTTATCCCGGACAAGGGCCGGGATATCCCTTAGTTATACAAGTTAGTCTAACCATTTATATTTACATTTGCGAAATCAACTTCAAAATCGTCGAGAATATCGAAGCACATGAATGTTTCTTGTGCTCGATTTCTATGTTGAATCCAATCCTCACCGCACGTCAATGCTTCAACCATCTCCGGTTTCAAGCTACATCTTCTATCGTCGATGATGCGGCCCGCGCTTCTAAAAGCCACCTCAGATGACACGGTTGAAACAGGGATGGTGAGGATGTCTTGTGCCATAGATGACAAGACCGGGAACCTCCTCGCATTCTGTCTCCACCAAACTAAGAGGTCGATGGCTTCGTCATCCGACCTGACCCAATCGTTCCGATCGTACTCTTGGATCTCCGGATGGGACCGTGCGTTGGTTGCGCTCGACCTCGTCTGACTTGTCCCAGCTTCTTGTTGTTGAGGCGATGAGCTGTAAACGGGCGCGTTGACGAAGACATTCGTGTATTGGTGTCTTCTCGGATACTGCGTCTGTGATTGAGATGGTTGTGCTCGATATTGCGGTAGGAGTTTCGCCTCGTATACCTTGAAAAGATAAAAAAAAAAAGCTTGCACGATCCTCCCGGGATCAAGTGCAACGTAATCTTGGTCCACGAAATGGTTTCTAATGTACTTCAGAAATTTTTTTAAACCACCAATTTTACATCGGACGTCTAGAATGGCTCCAAAACCGTATAATAATGGAACATTTCCAGCCCCCCAATATTTTTAAAAACTTGGCTGTCATTGCTTGAATAGAATCTTGAAAAATTGTTTCGTTTTTTATATTTATCAAGATGCACAGCAATTGCGGTCATAGTATGAAGACCGAGAAAAGAAGTAGGAGTGTAAACAGCAGAGAGATAACAAGTTTCTTTGTAAAAAATGTCGAGAAAAGAAACAAATGATTCAGCCATCCTAATATCATATTCGGATATAGCGTTTTTTCCATGTTCGCTGTTAATGTAAGAAATAATAACATTGACGTAATGCTCGGATAAGAAGTTGGTCAACATGAGAAAGGTAGAATTCCACCTAATTTTGTTATCTAGGTGAAAGGTGCGTTCTTGGAGACCGTTTAGTCTAAGGCGTCTCTTAAGCTCATCTACTCTAGAGGTTGAACTATTTATCCAACTAATGTAATTCCTAATCTTGTTGATCGAAGGGTCATAACTAGCGGCTCCGGCTTGAACTATGAGGTTTATGATATGGGTAGCACAACGTTGATGCAAAAGGGTATCGTCAACGTTAAGTTTCTCCTTTAACTCCCTAATCATGGCGTTGTTGCTTGTGGCATTATCTAAGGTTACAGATATAATCCTATCGGTCAAACCCCACTCACCTATAACACTAACTATGATGTCTAAGATGTTTTCACCAGTGTGAGAACCTTCTATCCTCCTAAAGGCTATGATACGTTTGTTTAGGTTCCAATCGTCGTCTATATTGTGCACTACAACGCTCATGAAATCCATCTTAGATTGACTAGTCCATATATCCGAGGTTAACGCAACGCTATATCTACCAGATGATATTGTGTCTTTCATTTGTTCCTTTTCTCCTAAAACCATTTTAGGAAATCGGATCTCAAGGCTTTCCTAGACATTATTTGAACGTTTGGAATTATAGAACTAATGAATCTAACGAAGCCTTGAGATTCGATATGACTAAAAGATTGATCGGTGGATACAAAATATTCTACTAATTCACGTCTAAAGCTTACAGGATCGATGTTACTAACCTGGGTTGACGAGGCTGCAAATTGATTCCCCTGGCAGTGCCTGTGATGACTCCACAATAGCGACGTCCCGACTCTTGTGTTGTGAGCGCTGAAGATTTTGCCACAACTGTGACATTTTCCGAATTTTTCGCCGTTCGCAATCACCTCTTCAAAGAAGGTCCACACAACGGACCTAGCACGACGTCGTGGTGGTTGTTGTTGTTGAGGTGGTTGTTGTTGTTGTTGAGCACCTTCATGTTATTGTTGTTGTTGTTCTTGTCGTGCTCGTTGTTGTCGTCGGTTTCGGGTCTCCTCTTGTTGTTCACGTTGTCGATGTCGTGGAACTTGACTTCGAGGTTGAGGTGGTGGTGGTGGTAGGTCTTCTTCTTCCTCATCCTCCTCCTCCTCTTCTTCAATTGGATTTTGGGTTTCATCGTCATCTTCTTCTTCATTTGGATTTTGGGATTCACGATAATGTTGCTCGAATACTTGAAATTCTTGAAAAGCCACTTCGGATGGCGGAATTTGAGCTTGATAGGCTTGCTCGGGATCCATTTGAGGGTAGTATGGCACTTGGGTGTTTGGAATTTTGGTGAATTCCGAATGGTTGAAAGTAGGAGCAACATAATTTGGATCGAAAGAGTTTTGGGTGTTTGGGTCGGGGGCGTTTTGAGCTAAGTGCAACCAATTTTCTTCAAAACGGTGCATTTGTTGACCTCGAGAAGCTCTTCCCCTTCGACCTCCTCGGTTGTGGGATGAGGATGCCATGAAAAATTGAAAGCGTTAGAGAGAATTTGAGATTAAAATCGAGAGAGTTTAAGAGAATTTGAGATTGAGATTGAGAGAATTTGAGAGAGTTTGAAGGAAATGTGTGAAGAAAATGAATGAAATGGGGGGGTATTTATAGATTTTATAAATAAATGGGTAAAAAAAAAAGGCCGAAATGTCCAACGGCTATAAAAAAACGGTAAAAAATTCAACGACTCTTTTTTTTTTGGCCGTTGGATCTTTGATCCAACTGCCGAGATTTAAAAAAAAAAAAAAACGGGACTAACGGGACTCCCGTTACCGTTAGCCAACTTAACGGGACGGGAGTCCCGTCCGTCAACAGTAACGGGAGTCCCGCTCCCGTTACTGTGCCTAACGGTAGCGGGGATTCCGTCCCGTCCCGCTACCGGACTCCCGTTACTGTGCCTAACGGTAGCGGGGATTCCGTCCCGTCCCGGTACCGTTAGGCCAGGATTAGTCTATACCATATTGGGGTGTTGCCCGTTCAGCTTACTCTACAGGTGTATTGGTTTTTCAAAAATGTAATACTAACAGAAAAATAGAAAATCTTATCTACGGCTATATCATCCACTGGATTTCGTTTAAATGCTAAATGGACAGGACAACTAATCTGTTTGATGTGAAATGTGGGGTCTTACGGTATTCATTTTTAAACATACTCTTTTTAATACATTTGGAAAGTTCAATATTAAACGCCTATTATAAACAAAACTATATAATCATAGAGATAACATTTTAGGGTATCTTCACCTCTTTAATTATATTATAGTGTTTTTTCACTTTATTATATAGTTTATGTCAAGTTAAACAGTATTTTATCTCTAATCCAAAATTTTATTTTTAACACCTAAAAAACAAATTCATTATCAATTAATTATATTAATAATTTTACAAATTTCTGCTTTTACCCCGTGCACATATACTAATTTGTATCTTTTATATTGAATCATATTTTTGGTATTTCTTATTCATTTTACATGCACTTAAAATAATATTGTACTCTCAGCAACTAATTTATTTGTATTGTATTTTGCTTGACAATTTAATTTTTTTAGGATTTTATTCATATATTTATGTCATGTAATTTATTTGACCGTTTGTTCAAATTCTAATCGAAGTTTCTAAAATTAAGAAAATAGACCAAACTTAAGCAAGAGACATGTGCCATGTTATGGAGACGTAGACATAAGTTAAACTATGTTTTTGAAATTTGAATAATTGAGCTATAATTTTAATTGAAATTAGTCATTTGGCTAGTTACAACAATTTTTTTTTCTAAGATGGAAATTTATATATTATTAATCGTCAGAGTAAATCACAATTTCAAGGATTGGAAACAGCCGAATTTCCGTTGACGACAACGACGTCGCCTTAAATCGCCACAACTTACCACTCGTGGCCATAACCAGCATCATGGGAAACTGTCATCGGAGAGCTATTGCAACATGTTTAATTAGGTTTTCCGCTTCGCAACCAGAGCTTTCAGCTGCTTTTTTCGGCTCTGACTCCGAAGGTGGTTGGAGGATGACGAGGTGTAGAGTCGCTCGACGATTCCGAGAAAATTTCAATCCTAAACCAAATATGAATCTAAACTCGTTCGTTAATAACATTAAAAGTTTATATTATTATTTGTCAAAGTAAAAATATTTTTCCTCATAGTTAATAGTATTAAACAACAAATTTTCAAGATCGTAAATGTTGGATCTCCGTCGACGACGAGGACGACGCCCTTAATCGCCACAACTTGGCCCTCGTGGCCATTACCAACCGGCGGTAGAGGAAACCTCCTCTTAAAAAACAATGAGGCTGGTTTTTATTTAAAAATTTGATAGAAAAGGACAATAAGGGAACAAATTACTTTCATTTGCTATTTCTTTAAATATAACGATAGTTTGGCCATAATTTTAACTTTCATACACTAGTTACTTACAAATCTCAATTTCTTTTATAAATGGAATTCATTTTTCATAATGGATGGCCTCCAACTTGACATATATATTGGAGCGTCTAACAGTTTTATAAAATTTTCTTCATGAAAAAAAGAGACATAAAGATACCACCGAATTCAATAAAGTTCATGAATCTAAGAAATAGTGAGATTACATACAAATCTCAATTTCTTTTATAAATGGAATTCATTTTAAATAATGGATGGCTTCCGACTGGACATATATATTGGAGCGTCTAACAGTTCTATAAAATGTTCTTCATGAAAAAAGAGACATAAAGGTACCACCAAATTCAATAAAGTTCATGAATCTAAGAAATAGTGAGAACTTCTCTCAATTCAAAAATTCGGGATTTGAATTGATGTCTCATGGTAACAAAATCCATAAAAACTTGGGGTCGGAGAAAATTTGTTATCCAGTCGTATGCCACAATTAGTAGGAAGGATGATACAACCTTGCTTCAAGGTTATCAATGATTTCCAGGAAAGAGAAGGGAATTTTGTTATTGCATAAAAATTACACAGTGTCACGTTGTTGGGAATTAAACATCTCTATAGCCGTACGGAAAATAAATAACTACGCTAACAGAATAATTATTTTTAGTATTATATATATCCCGATTATTTAAGAGAAAATATTTTGTATATCTTGGACAAACTGGTTATACATATATATATATATGAATCGAATAGTACATCATGTATATAGGGTGCGGAGAGTGCACTATTCTTATTAGAGGACACCCACGGGTTATCGTTGGCAATGGGCTCAGGAATAGTTATATTGGGGTCACATTTAAATTTCTGTAATTTAGTTTTCTGTCATTTACATTTCAGATAATATATATACACGTATGATACTACTTTTACATGTATGGCGAGTTACACGTGTTGTTACATGTGCTGTTGGCTTATTTTTCTAGTGCAAGTTTATTTGGCAAGATGTCTTGCACCATGCTCATGGATATGTTGAGACATCTTGGCCGCTGTGTGCAGAGCTGTATTTTTGGAAAGTTTTATGTTTCGCCAGAATGTTTTGCGGGAGTTCTTCTTCATATATTTTCTTCGCGTGAATGGGTAAGAAAACCCTAATTCGACTTTCAGAGTCGCTGACTACTATAATAGAAAGATATTATGCCCTTAATAGTCTTGATGCATTTATTCACACTTTTAGAGTTCTTAGACGTGCACGATCGATGGACCGAGAAGATAATTGTGTGGGGTGTCTGTTGTGATTCTCTAAACACTATTACAGTTCCATTGAGTGTTAGAGAATTATTTGGGTTTTGTAATTTCCTGATTGTGTATTCACGAACGTTGACATTGAAGATTACCAAACAATTTGGGAGAGTGTTTGAAAGTGGAAGTGAGGGGATCTCATATTTAGGGGGAGGTTGAGTTGAAATTCACGGTTAGTAATAGAAAAAGGGCTTTGAAGCGGGGATCGTTACTTTTCATATAGTGAATTTTTCTTTCCACTAGGCACACTACCATCCAGGGTAGATGACATTGCACCAAACTGGGTTACCATTCTTTGTGTATTGACAGAGGATCTCGGCGTTCCAGGGTGTCTTGAACTCGAGCCCCTCCATGTCTTCAAGGAGACATGTTCCATCACGTATTACGTTTTTAACCCTGTACGGACCTTTCCAAAATTGTATGAGGACATGTGCCCCCTGGCTTCGCGAGTAGCGGTGTTAGGCAAAGTCGTCTTTCAACTCTTGGAATGTAGTTTCGCCCTTTTCGTCTCACTCAACCGTTAAGGCTTGGAACATCTTTCACTTTTCCTTGATCTTCTCCGGAAGGCCTCGATTCCGCAGTTGTTGACGATGAATCCTAGAAACTTTCCCGACATTACTCTAAAGGTGAACTTGTTGGGGTTTAGTTTCATTTTGTAATTTCGGAGGAGATTGAACATCTCCTTCAATTCTCGTATGTGGTCGTACGCCTTCAAGCTTTTGACGTGCACTAGTCTTCCCGATTTTCTTTGCAAATCTCTTGTTGACCAACCGTTGATAGGTGGCTCTCGCATTCTTCAATATGAAGGGAATAACCTTGTAACAGAATAGCCCTCGATACATGGTGAAGGTGGTTGAGAGTTGGCCGGGCTCCTACATCTGAATTAGGCTGTATCCCGAGTAACCGTCAATGAAACTCATGAGCTCGTGCCCGGCCATCAAATCCATAAATTGATCGATCCTCGATAGAGAAAAGCAATCCTTGGGCATGCTTTGTTGACATGTGTAGTCGATTCAAATCCTCTATATTCCGTTAGCCTTCTTCACCATCACCACGTTTGATACCCATTCCGGGAATTTGACTTCCCGAATGAATCCGGTTGTGTGAGCTTCTTTACATCCTCGCCGATTGCTAGGTATTGCTTGGGGTGGAACATTCTTCTTTTGTTGAGATCTTCCTAGTCTCCTCAGAGAGGATGTTGAGATGATGGGTGGTGATAGCTTTCGGACCAATTCCCAGCATGTCAGCATGCGTCCAAGCAAACAAGTCTTTCTATTATGGGTGGAAAGCCACAAGCCGGGTCTTGAGAACCGTGGGTGGATTGGCTCCCATCATAACAATTTGTTCGGGCTTGGTTTCATCGAGGATGACTGGTGTAAGGTCGCTCGTTGCTTCCGATTTCTTCTTGCCAATCCCGCCTCTTAGATCTAGTTCTCTAATCGCTTGGGCGTTTGTCGTTTTGCATGTTTGGGTTCGAGCTTGAGCAGCACTTCCAGAACGGTGTTTTGGGGAGGCAATTTAGGCGTGAAAAGATATCGATTTGTCTTTGAAAAAGGTGATCTTTGTATTGAGAGACAACTTCCTTTGGTCACAAAGGGATCGAGACAGATGGGGACAAGCCCAAAATAGTAAAGATCTCCTGAGGTCCTTAGGAGTATGGTCCTAGGTGGTGGTGGACGTCCGAGTCACTTTCTCTTTTGGGTTGGACGACATGGCTCCTCCTTGCTCCTTTTCCGAAGTCAAATTAGTGAATTAGGAGAAAAATGAGCTAATAGTGGAATTTTCCTCTATATGAAGTGAGGAACATGTGAATATGATTTCAACAAGCCCCTAGACACTTCTAGCGGGTTGTCACAGCTCTTCTTCAAGACATTTTGTGGGAGTAAGGATCTCGCTAAAAATGAAACTCCCGAAGGCTACAACAAGGAAGCCTGGTTGAAAGCAATAGAGACGTTCGACTCGCCGGAGCATAAGGTATGAGTTGAACTTTCGATGGTTATTCGGATTTCTTAAAATTAAACTTAACAAATTTATGTCTTGCAGGCGAAATCTCTCCGCAACCGGGAAAATTCGAAGATGAAGAAGACGAAGGCGAGACAAGGGTCGCTTAGTTTTTTTGGTCATCGCTCGAGGAACGTAAGTCTCTTAGTATTAATATGCAATATATATGTGATTCATATTTTAATGTTGAAAAATTACAGCGAAGGGAAGATGGGAGTATAGGCTCGGCTTTAGCGATATGGTCAGAAAAACACCATGACGCTAAGGGATCGTGGACGACGGACTTCGCGAAGACGCAATACGTAAGTTAATTTTTTTTTTTATTTACTATATTTAATTACTTTATTTCTTCTTATCTGATAAGTTTTTTGTGGTTTTATTTTGAAGGATCAAGTCACCGCCCAGACGATAGATATTTTGCGGCAAGCGGAGGAGCAAAACGTCGTGATCTCCCAAGAAGATGCGAGATGTACGCGATGCGCGATGTTTTGGGAGTGCGCAGACACTGGGAAGTCGGTTTAGGGCCTTCGATCCCAAGGTCATCGTTGGGTGTTGCCCAAACGCTAGATGGAGGCTCGTCAAGTTCGTCATCTCAGACCGATCCATTGGTTGCCGAGATGTGAGCTCAGATGGATGCCCAACAAGCCGAGCTGCAAGTGATGCGGCAACAGATCGCCTTCCTCAGCCAGCAGCACAACCAGCCTCCCACGACTCCTCAACCTCTCCCCGCATCGCAACCAGGTGGGACGGATCAGCAGGCGCCAGGTTCCACGCCGGGTTCTATGCCTGGTTCTATGGATTACTTGCGAGACCGTCCTTACGGAAGCGGCGGAACGA